>NC_068392.1:21609660-21624660 GCF_023724105.1 Carassius gibelio
GAAATCTTTCACTTAGCATATAATAATTTTGCTAAAAAATAGATTCAATGCCCGATCTCTGAATCTTAGCAGGTTTAGGTCTGGTTAGTACTTGGATGAGAAACTGCCTAGGAATACCAGGTGCTTTAAGCTTTTGGGTTTTCTTTCCTACTTATATAATGTACTGGCGATTAGATGGGCTGGTCTTTAAATAGCCCTCTCTTTGCAGCAGTCTTCGCTTACGGCCATACCAACCTGGCTATGCCCGATCTCGTCTGCTCTCAGAAGCTAAGCAGGTTTGGGCCTGGTTAGTACTTGGATGGGAGACCGCCTGGGAATACCAGGTGCTGTAAGCTTTTTGGAAACTTTTCACTTAGTATATAATACTTTTGCCAAAAAATAGAGTCAATGCCCGATCTCTGAATATTAGCAGGTTTGGGCCTGGTTAGTACATGGATGGAAGACTGCCTGGGAATACCAGGTGCTTTAAACTTTTTGGAAAATTTCACGATTTATATAATAATCTTGCAAAAAAATAGATTCAATGCCCGATCTCTGAATCTTACCAGGTTTAGGTCTGGTTAGTACTTGGATGAGAGACTGCCTAGGAATACCAGGTGCTTTAAGCTTTTTGGAAATGTTTCACTTAGCATATAATAATTTTGCTAAAAAATAGATTCAATGCCCGATCTCTGAATCTTAGCAGGTTTAGGTCTGGTTAGTACTTGGATGAGAGACTGCCTAGGAATACCAGGTGCTTTAAGCTTTTGGGTTTTCTTTCCTACTTATATAATGTACTGTCGATTAGATGGGCTGGTCTTTAAATAGCCCTCTCTTTGGAGCAATTTTCGCTTACGGCCATACCAACCTGGCTATGCCCGATCTCGTCTGGTCTTGGAAGCTAAGCAGGTTTGGGCCTGGTTAGTACATGGATGGGAGACTGCCTGGGAATACCAGGTGCTTTAAACTTTTTGGAAAATTTCACGATTTATATAATAATCTTGCAAAAAAATAGATTCAATGCCCGATCTCTGAATCTTAGCAGGTTTAGGTCTGGTTAGTACTTGGATGAGAGACTGCCTAGGAATACCAGGTGCTTTAAGCTTTTGGGTTTTCTTTCCTACTTATATAATGTACTGTCGATTAGATGGGCTGGTCTTTAAATAGCCCTCTCTTTGGAGCAATTTTCGCTTACGGTCATACCAACCTGGCTATGCCCGATCTCGTCTGGTCTTGGAAGCTAAGCAGGTTTGGGCCTGGTTAGTACTTGGATGGGAGACCGCCTGGGAATACCAGGTGCTGTAAGCTTTTTGGAAACTTTTCACTTAGTATATAATAATTTTGCCAAAAAATAGAGTCAATGCCCAATCTGTGAATATTAGCAGGTTTGGGCCTGGTTAGTACATGGATGGGAGACTGCCTGGGAATACCAGGTGCTTTAAACTTTTTGGAAAATTTCACGATTTATATAATAATCTTGCAAAAAAAAATAAAATAAAAAGAGTCAATGCCCGATCTCTGAATCTTAGCAGGTTTAGGTCTGGTTAGTACTTGGATGAGAGACTGCCTTGGAATACCAGGTGCTTTAAACTTTTTGGAAAATTTCACGATTTATATAATAATCTTGCAAAGAAAAAAAAAAAAAAAAGAGTCAATGCCCGATCTCTGAATATTAGCAGGTTTAGGTTTGGTGAGTACTTGGATGAGAAACTGCCTAGGAATACCAGGTGCTTTAAGCTTTTTGGAAATGTTTCACTTAGTATATAATAATTTTGCTAAAAAATAGATTCAATGCCCGATCTCTGAATCTTAGCAGGTTTAGGTCTGGTTAGTACTTGGATGAGAGACTGCCTAGGAATACCAGGTGCTTTAAGCTTTTGGGTTTTCTTTCCTTCTTATATAATGTACTGGCGATTAGATGGGCTGGTCTTTAAATAGCCCTCTCTTTGCAGCAGTCTTCGCTTATGGCCATACCAACCTGGCGGCGCTAGAGAGCCAACAGGAAGTGATAGGCTTGCAGCACAGAGAGAAAGGCTCAACTCTGTTTGTTTAAATTAACCGTCTGTTTCTACATATCCTGGGACATTAGTTGCTGGATAGTTATTGCTGACTTTAATAAATTCCCCCGACAGCTTAGGCTGTCTGGGGGACTTTTTTGACATTTTTCTCATTGTAGCATGCTGCAGATGCACAGCATGGCTGCAGATAAAGAAACAGAACTAACCATGATGAGAAAAAGTAGCAATGGGAGGAATGAAGAGGAGGAGCAAAGAAGAGGTGAAGTCAAACAAGCGGAGATCCAAAAGCAACAGGATTCAAGTAAAGTCACAGGACATTTGTGGGAAGAGGGAGAAGAAAACAGCAGAGCAGTGCAAGGAAAATCAAAAGGGAAGTACAACAAAGAGCTGACTGTGGAAGTAGAGGTGGAGGGAACTGAAAAGATTTTAATGATGGATTTACTGAAAGGAGTAAAGAAGGAGTGTGGAGAAGTGATTGGCTGCAGGGTGAGAGGTGAAAGGGTCTATGAGCTCACAATGAAGGATGAAGAGGCAAAGAGGAAACTAATGGATGGAGTGAGAGTGAAAGGAGTGATGGTGCATGCCAGGGATATAATGAATAATGATATGGTGGTGTCCTTTATCAATCTGCCTGTGTATTTAGAGGATGAGAAGATACTCGCCAAGCTACAGGAGTGGGGAGTACGACCACTTTCACCAATCAAACGCCGGGTGTGGCCTGGAACAGATATAGTTGATGGGACACGTTTCTTAAAAGTTCGCTTCACAGAACAGGTATGTTCACTACCATACTCCACAAAGTTTGAGACTCTGAGAGGCACCGAATATTTTCGTGTCATCCATGATAGGCAAATACGTGTTTGCAGACTCTGTATCAAGCCAGGGCACATAATTAGAGAGTGCCCTGAATTAAAATGCTTCAAGTGCAATGGTGGAGGCCATTATGCAAGAGATTGTGAAGAATGGATGGGATTAGAGAGAGAGCGAGTGGACGGTAAAAAAAAAGGTGAAAGGAGGAGCAGTGTTCTGACAGAGGAGCAAGAGGAGGAAACAACTGATGTGGTGAGCGGTGGAGAGAAAGACGGAGCTGAAGATAGTGAGAGAAGAAGCAAAATGGAATGGCGAGACACAGCTGAAAGTTTCAGTGAAGCGGATGAGGAGGAGGAGGAGGAGGAGATGGAGCAGTCGGAAGTGATCGAAGAAGAGGAGGAGACAGATGAAAGTAATGTGAAAGAAAGAGGTAAAGAAGAGGCAAAGAAAAATACTGCACAGAAACTGATAGAAAGCAGAGGTGGAGAAAAGGGAGACAGTGAAAAGAAAGATGGACTGAAAACAAAGATTATAAGACTGAGTTCAAAGAGGAAGTCTGAGATGGACGGAGAACAGGTTGAGCAGATAAAAGAACCACGAGCGGGTATGTGATGTATGAATGAACTGTGCATGTGTTCCTGGTTTTGTTTAGTTTTTCTTCTGGGTTACTCTCATGGCCACTGTAACTTCAATAAACATAAATGGGTTAAGGGATAAAAACAAGATGAAAAAACTATTATTTACTTATCGGAGTGATATAATCTGTATACAGGAGACAAACTGGGAGGAGGATAAAGTAAAGGAGATGAGAGAAGAGTGGAGAGGGGACATATACTATAATAATGGTGCAAAAAATGCAAGAGGTGTGGCAATATTATTTAAAAAAGATATTGTAGAAGGTATAAGAGAGGTGTATAAAGACCAGAGGGGAAGGATCTTGGTGGTTGAATTCATGTATAGAGATATGGATTTTAGATTAATAAATATATATGTTCCAAATATAGAAGGGGACAGGAGGGAAATTTTGAAAGAGTTAAAAGGATTGATTGTGGGGAAATGTATTATAGTGGGAGATTTTAATATAAAATGTAGCAGATTGGATGTGGGAAAGGGGGTAAAATTTAGATGGGAAAAGTCTAGGGGAATGTTGATGGAGATAATGAGAGAAAAGGGGTTAATAGATGTGTGGAGGTATGAAAATCCAGAAAAAAGAGAATTTACTAGAAGGCAGTTAACCCCTTTGCGTGCAAACATCGCTGACGGCCCCAGTTTATTATTGTTTCACTTTCACAGCACATTAAACATCACTGTCTTACTTCATCTGGACAAACTGTGCATCAATGGAAAGTTTAAAGACTCAAGCTTCGATATTTGACCAATATTTTGATAAAACATTGTTGCAGTGACAGATATTTAGTGATTTATGTCAGGAGTGCAAAATAATAAATCCGTATTATGCCACATTTTGAATAGAAATTCACAACTCACTCATATTCAGTCACGTCAAGAGCGGTTTATTTGTGTTCACATAGACTCACTGAACAGCGTCAATAAGGATTTACAGACCAAAGATGCATATCTGCGGAGATATATGGATATATTTACTGATGTTTACTTCATATTTCTTCAGACAGAATCGTCATTTCTATTCATTTTCCACGGATTTACGCGATCAGATGATAAACAGCCTCTCCCAGCGATCTGTGTGTGCGTGCAGTAGTCACAGCTCGTGCGGTGTGTGACTCAGACTCTGATTGGGTCTTTCAAACATCAATCTTAGAGTTTCATATCTGGACACCGCCCCATCGTGTCACATGCTTCCTGCACACTTCCTGGTAGTTATCTGGCCAAAACAACACTGAAACACCTCTGTACACACAAAATATCCGAATAATAAACCCGCGATTACGATAGTAAAGCTTGGTATGAGAATTTCTTGAGATCTGGGGCGTTTTTATAAAAAAAATCGAAAATGTACATCGGAAATGCTAACTTGTGCAGCGATGAAAAAGGCTACAAATAACATATTTTTACAACAGTAAACGACCAAATTCCACCCCTGATCGCTAAAGGAAGTTATTATAAACACTCGATCGGGGTTTAAAGTGAGTTTTGAGTAAAAGTGTACTAATAATTTCATAAATTGTCAGATGTAGCTTGATGCTAACGTTAGCACCAATGCTACTAATAGCAGGTGCTTTTCTTCTTCATAATGCATTTTTGTCTCAATAATTCACGTAAGGTCGTAAGAAAATGTTTTGTTGTATTTTTATAGTAAGACTTTTGATAAATAAGGGCTAAATGCAAAGAGAGACTGAAGTGAGATCGCTGCTTTGTTGCTTTGTAAAGCCTGAAAAACCACAATCAAGGCTAATAAAGGTGGAATAAAAACAAAAGAATAATGATAAAAGAATAATGCGGATAATGTGTCATACTTGGCGGAGGTGTGAAAGAACCGTTTGGTGAGAACAATACAATCATGATTCGGGCAGTTTTCAACAGTGAAACATACACAAAGAGCACAGGAAAGTTTACATGTGAGATCTTACAGAGATGACAAGGGCCATAAATCAATCTGATTAGCCTTCTCTAAAAACACACATGACATGGCCTTAGAAAATATTTCATAAAATTCACAGTTTTACAGATTCGATTATGAAATTTTTTATGAAGTCTTGGAAGACTTGTGGCCTTAGCTACACTGTGTTTTCAAACTCATTTCCTACATCAACATTTTTTTAAATACATTTAAAACATATGTTTTTAATATTTTTATTTTTGTTTTTATGTTTGAGCTTATATATCTCTATTATCATAACAGTCTGAGTGATTCTGATTCCTGAACAGTAAACTTTAAAGTGTCAGCTTTGTGAACAAAGGTTGATTATGAATCTAGTCAGAAAGAAACATGAGCAGAAACCTTTTTATTTTGGGTATGTAATTTCAGTCTCCATGCCAAAAAAGGGGGGTTACTAGTAAGGGGTTAAGAGAAGGTATATTAAAACAGAGTAGAATAGATTTAGTGTTAGTTGAAGAGGAAATAATTAGATACATAGACGGGATAAAACATCAGGTAAATAGTTTAAGTGATCACGATAGTGTAAGGTTCAGAATCAAGGTAGGGAGTGAGGAGGTAGGAGGAGGGATGTGGATATTGAATGCAGGGTATATCGAAGAGGAAGAATATGAGATACAGATGAAGGATCTATTAAATAGGGAAGAAGAGAAGATAGATGAGTATACAAGAGACGGTGGATTAGAGGGTACAATAGCGGAGAGATGGGAGGAAATAAAGGATCAAATTAAGTTAATTAGTATAAAATACAGTAAGAAAAGAAGAGGAAAGATGAAGAAGGAGGAAATTATGCTTAGAGAAAGATTGAGAGAGGAGTTAGTTAAGGCTGAAGATGAAGAAGGATACAGTATGGAAAAATATATAGAGGTTAAGATGGCGCTAGAAAAATATGAAAGGGAGAAATGCAGAGGAGCTATTTTACGAAGCAAGGCAAAATATGCATTAGAAGGTGAGAAATGCACAGGGTATTTTTTAGGGCTAGAGAAAAGGAGACAAAGTAAAACATATATAAATGAAATAAATACAAAAGAGGGCAAAACAACCAAAGACTATGTAGAGATTTTGGAGAGAGTTCAAGAATTCTATGGAGAATTATATAAGAGAGGAGAAGTGGATGAGAGAAGTATAGATGGAGTATTAGAAAGTGTAGAAAATATTCTAAATAAGGAGGATGCAGAGTGGTGTGATAGAGAGATAGATGAGAAGGAAGTAGAAGCGGCAATAGGGGGGTTGAAAAGTGGAAAAAGTCCAGGGAGTGATGGGATTGGTATTGAATGGTATAAAACATATAGAGAAGAGGTAGCACCGATTTTAGTTAAAGTGTTCAAGGAGATGGAAAGAACAGGGATGGTGCAAGATAGAATGGTAGAGGGAGTGATAGCTCTGGTGTATAAGAAGGGGAATAGGTTGAATATAGAGAACTATAGACCAATCAGTCTATTAAATGTGGATTATAAAATACTGACTGAAGTTTTAGCGAACAGAGTGAAAAAAGTGATTGGAAGTATAGTGCAACCAACACAAAGTTACAGCATACCAGGCAGGGATATAGCAGACACGATAGGGACAGTTAGGGATGTGATAGAGTACATGAAACGAGATAAGAAGGGAGGAATAGTATTAGGGATAGATTGGAATAAAGCATTCGATAGGGTAGAACACAAATACTTATTTAAGGTATTAGAGAAGTTTGGATTTGGAAGTAGAATGATAGGGTGGGTGAAGAGACTATATGAGAAGGCAAAAAGTTGCATAAAAATAAATGGAGTATTAACAGACAGGTTTAAGATAGGAAGGTCAGTGAGACAGGGCTGTCCCCTGTCTGCATTATTATATGCAATTTCAGTAGAGCCTTTAGCCACTCTAATCAAGAGGGATAGAAGGGTAGTTGGTATTGAGTTGCCATATGGAGGAATGTGTACTATAAACCAATATGCAGATGACACTACAATTACAGTGAGGGAAGGAAACAGTGTAAAAAGAGTTTTAGAGATAGTAAAGATGTTTGGGAAGGCATCAGGGGCAAAAATAAATGTAGATAAATCTGAATTAATGTATATAGGGGAGGTAGAGAGAGTAGAGGTAGGGATAAGAGTGGAGGAAAAATATATGAAAGTATTAGGGGTATATTTAGGGGTCGAAAGCAAAGAGGCAAGAGATGTGACCTGGACTGGGGTAATTAATAAAATAAGAACAGTAAGTGCAACATGGAAAGGGAGGAAATTAAAGTTAAATGGGAAAGTAATAGTAGTAAATAGCCTGCTGTTGTCAGTTTGTGTTTATGTAATGAGTGTAATGGAAATGCCAGGGTGGGTGATGAATGAATTGAATAAAATTGTATGTGATTTTATATGGGAGGGAAAAGGTGTGAAAATTGCACAGAAAACATTGGTGGGTAAGAGATGGGAAGGAGGCTTAAGCTTGATGGACCTAGAAATAAAAAGGGCTGCGATGAGAATAAAAACGGTGAAAAAATATATGGGAGGGCTATGGGATTATGGGTGGAAGGAATTCTTAAGGAAATATATTGATGATGTGGGAGGAATAGGGGACAATGGATGGTATATGGGCTTTAAGCAATCAATGACGGACGGAAGGAATACCAGAAATATATCGGGAAGTATTAGAGGCATGGAGACAGTTCCTTCCCAAAATAGAATATGAATGTGAAGACATACAGGTGATTAAAAATCTACCACTATTTCTCAACGAAAAGATTAAACATAAAAATAAAACATTGTATGAATGTAAATTCATAGAAGGGGGTATAAAACAAGTGAAGGACATTATGTATGAAGTTATTCCAGGATTTCTAAAAAATAACTGCATTTATGATACTGTGTGTGATCTGGAAGGAATGGAGAACAGAGAGAAAGTAAATAAAATATATGGAAAAATTAAATCAAGTATACCTTTGCAGTGGACTAATATGATCGAACGTGAATATGTATCTAACGTGGAAAAATGTATGCCGGAGATGTATGTGGATGATAATGCTGAGAAAAACAAATTTAAAAATATGAGTGTAAAGAATATATACAGGAGAATAATAGTTGATGTTATAAAAGAACCAGCATCAGAAAAGGTGTGGAAGAAAGTATTTGAAGATTTAGATGTGAAGAAAATATGGTAAAACTTAAACATAAAATACAACAGTATAGAGTGTGAGAATAATGACTTTCTGATAAGACATAATAGAATTTACACAAATGTGGTGTTAAACAAAATAAATAATGAGGTAAATGTCATTTGTGACGTATGTGGTAATGGCCATGAGAGTTTCTTACATTACTTTTTAAGATGTGAAGAGTTGGTGGATTTTTTTGATTTTCTTAAAAATCTGTTACTAGAAAACTGGAGTGTCAAAGTTGAGACCGAGGAGGAATGGGGAAAATTGTTTTTGTTTGGAACTTTCGGGAAAAGGAAATCAACTGACATTTGTTTAATTAATTTTGTTCTGAGTCATGCCAGACTAGCAGTAGTGCTAAGAAGGAACTATGCACATTTCGAAGGGAGAAAGGTAAAAGTAAAAGATATGTTTAAGTCAATGATACAAAGAGATGTAGAGTTGATTTGTAAGTATGGAGATAAAGAGGGGAAAGAGTTTTTTTTGACTACAAATAAGTTCATACATCAAAATGTGGGGGAAGAAATATGTTTCAATTGGTAAAGAGTAACAATCTGGTTGAGAATGGCTGATGTCAATTAAGTAAATGTAAACATATTTGTGTGTATTTTATTTATGTTCTATATTTTTATTGCTGTATGATTATGAAAAATTAAGTTGATCAATTGGAAAAAACGAATCATACAAATGTATTGAAATGAAAGTCAATCGGATGGAATAATGCAATAGAAAACTGTGAATTGAAAGTTAAATAAAAAGAAAAAAAAAAAAAAAAAAAAGGCTATGCCCGATCTCGTCTGCTCTCAGAAGCTAAGCAGGTTTGGGCCTGGTTAGTACTTGGATGGGAGACCGCCTGGGAATACCAGGTGCTGTAAGCTTTTTGGAAACTTTTCACTTAGTATATAATAATTTTGCCAAAAAATAGAGTCAATGCCCGATCTCTGAATATTAGCAGGTTTGGGCCTGGTTAGTACATGGATGGGAGACTGCCTGGGAATACCAGGTGCTTTAAACTTTTTGGAAAATTTCACGATTTATATAATAATCTTGCAAAAAAATAGATTCAATGCCCGATCTCTGAATATTAGCAGGTTTGGGCCTGGTTAGTACATGGATGGGAGACTGCCTGGGAATACCAGGTGCTTTAAACTTTTTGGAAAATTTCACGATTTATATAATAATCTTGCAAAAAAATAGAGTCAATGCCCGATCTCTGAATATTAGCTTTTGGGTTTTCTTTCCTACTTATATAATGTACTGGCGATTAGATGGGCTGGTCTTTAAATAGCCTTCTCTTTGTAGCAGTCTTCGCTTACGGCCATACCAACCTGGCTATGCGCGATCTCGTCTGCTCTCGGAAGCTAAGCAGGTTTGGGCTAGTACATGGATGGGAGACTGCCTGGGAATACCAGGTGCTTTAAACTTTTTGGAAAATTTCACGATTTATATAATAATCTTGCAAAAAAATAGATTCAATGCCCGATCTCTGAATCTTACCAGGTTTAGGTCTGGTTAGTACTTGGATGAGAGACTGCCTAGGAATACCAGGTGCTTTAAGCTTTTTGGAAATGTTTCACTTAGCATATAATAATTTTGCTAAAAAAATAGATTCAATGCCCGATCTCTGAATCTTAGCAGGTTTAGGTCTGGTTAGTACTTGGATGAGAGACTGCCTAGGAATACCAGGTGCTTTAAGCTTTTGGGTTTTCTTTCCTACTTATATAATGTACTGGCGATTAGATGGGCTGGTCTTAAAATAGCCCTCTCTTTGCAGCAGTCTTCGCTTACGGCCATACCAACCTGGCTATGCCCGATCTCGTCTGCTCTCAGAAGCTAAGCAGGTTTGGGCCTGGTTAGTACTTGGATGGGAGACCGCCTGGGAATACCAGGTGCTGTAAGCTTTTTGGAAAATTTTCACTTAGTATATAATAATTTTGCCAAAAAATAGAGTCAATGCCCGATCTCTGAATATTAGCAGGTTTGGGCCTGGTTAGTACATGGATGGGAGACTGCCCGGGAATACCAGGTGCTTTAAACTTTTTGGAAAATTTCACGATTTATATAATAATCTTGCAAAAAAAAAAAAAAAAAAAAAAAGAGTCAATGCCCGATCTCTGAATCTTACCAGGTTTAGGTCTGGTTAGTACTTGGATGAAAGACTGACTAGGAATACCAGGTGCTTTAAGCTTTTGGGTTTTCTTTCCTACTTATATAATGTACTGGCGATTAGATGGGCTGGTCTTTAAATAGCCCTCTCTTTGCAGCAGTCTTCGCTTACGGCCATACCAACCTGGCTATGCCAGATCTCGTCTGCTCTCGGAAGCTAAGCAGGTTTGGGCCTGGTTAGTACTAGGATGGGAGACCGCCTGGGAATACCAGGTGCTGTAAGCTTTTTGGAAACTTTTCACTTAGTATATAATAATTTTGCCAAAAAAAAGAGTCAATGCCCGATCTCTTAACCCTCTGGAGTCTAAGGGTATTTTTGGGGCCTTGAGAAGTTTTGTCATGCCCTGACATTTGTGCTTTTTTCAGTTTCTTATAAATATCTAAATGGGTAAAGTCTAATATCACTGTAATCAGCACAAACTGGGCTATAATAATATGTGAAATGCATGCATGTACATGATTGTATTTTTGAGAAAAAAAATGTTATGCATGGTTAGTGAAAAACTAAAAATGTTAAATCACTTGAATAAGGCAATAAAACACATACATAAAATTGGTTGCCGGAAAAGTTGAGAACTGGAGCTTGTAGCCTAGAATTTTTCTTTCTGAATGATGTGAAAATCATCTTGTTTACTCACTCACAGAAAACAATATATTGATTTAAATTTTCTAAAACACTTTTTGTTGGTAAAAGTCATATGCGAGTAGGCGTCAACTATCATGAATATCATTGTGATTTACACCTGAGAAGACAAAGGCCTGCATAATGAGCTGCATAATGAGCCTCTCATTCAACTGTGCCACTCTGAGGGCAAATTTTTTGGCATCCTTTCTCTAGTCACACAATCCTTCAGAAATCCTTTTAACAATCTTATTTTCTACCAAATAAACCCCATTTATTATCAATATTATTATTATTATTAATGTTGAAAAGAGCTGATAATATTTTTCAGGTTTTTTTAGGGGGAATAAATCGAAAGAACTGCATTGTTTTTACATTTGTTAGAGTTATCTCTATTTGTCACATTTATATTATTTACATCAAGCTTTTGAATGGTATAGTATTGTATATTGTTATTGAAACTTCATAATGTTTCACTTGATTATACATTTAGTCAAGAATTATAGTTTGGAAAAAGTATTTGGAAAAAGTCTAACTAGTAAAATGTTTACACGTTATGTGAAAACTAGTACAAATAAATAAAAAGAGACTTACTCATGTTTATGATCTCTGCTGAATAAAGCGCTTCATTCTTTTTTCTGAGGAAATCCATTTCTCAAATCCTCAACCACATCACATCTTTTTGGGGTGAATTATGTCTTATTCCTCTCATCGCGAAGCAAACAGTAAAATAAAATAAAAACTTGAAGAATAGTCTCGCTGCTTTTTCTTCTGTGTGGGCGTATTCAAGCCGCGCTCTTCAGTTTGAATCTGAATAGCGCGTTAAGCGCGGGGGCGTGGTCACATTAGATATAATGAGCGGAGATATGAAAAACAGACATTGCGTTGTTTTCATATGGATTACTTTATCTCAGAATATTTGTTTTCGGCAGCACTTGTTTAGTTTAAAAGTAGACATTCCAGGCTTTCTATAGATATCTCTCTCATGTCTCTTCGTTGAGTATTCACGGAGTTACAGTTCATTTTAATGAAATGTTTGTACATGACGATCAGCGGAGACAAAGACTGTAGACAGCGCACCTTGTTTGTTATCTTTATTTTATAAGTGCACAAATGTTTTTTGTTATTATGTCTGTATCCAAAAAAAAACTAGACCCTTTACAGATTCGATAGATGTATTGCTCTTATCTGTACGATTAAAACTGAGAGTGTAATTTAAGTTCTTTTCAGGGTTATCAGGTGAAAATGACTCAAAACGCATATATGCGTTAATCGACTCGAAAGGGTTAATATTAGCAGGTTTGGGCCTGGTTAGTACATGGATGGGAGACTGCCTGGGAATACCAGGTGCTTTAAACTTTTTGGAAAATTTCACGATTTATATAATAATCTTGCAAAAAAATAGATTCAATGCCCGATCTCTGAATCTTAGCAGGTTTAGGTCTGGTTAGTACTTGGATGAGAGACTGCCTAGGAATACCAGGTGCTTTAAGCTTTTGGGTTTTCTTTCCTACTTATATAATGTACTGTCGATTAGATGGGCTGGTCTTTAAATAGCCCTCTCTTTGGAGCAATTTTCGCTTACGGCCATACCAACCTGGCTATCCCCGATCTCGTCTGGTCTTGGAAGCTAAGCAGGTTTGGGCCTGGTTAGTACTTGGATGGGAGACCGCCTGGGAATACCAGGTGCTGTAAGCTTTTTGGAAACTTTTCACTTAGTATATAATAATTTTGCCAAAAAATAGAGTCAATGCCCAATCTGTGAATATTAGCAGGTTTGGGCCTGGTTAGTACATGGATGGGAGACTGCCTGGGAATACCAGGTGCTTTAAACTTTTTGGAAAATTTCACGATTTATAAAATAATCTTGCAAAAAAAAAAAAAAAGAGTCAATGCCCGATCTCTGAATCTTAGCAGGTTTAGGTCTGGTGAGTACTTGGATGAGAAACTGCCTAGGAATACCAGGTGCTTTAAGCTTTTTGGAAATGTTTCACGATTTATATAATAATCTTGCAAAAAAAAAAAAAAAAAAAAAAAAAAAAAGAGTCAATGCCCGATCTCTGAATCTTAGCAGGTTTAGGTCTGGTTAGTACTTGGATGAGAGACTGCCTAGGAATGCCAGGTGCTTTAAGCTTTTGGGTTTTCTTTCCTACTTATATAATGTACTGGCGATTAGATGGGCTGGTCTTTAAATAGCCCTCTCTTTGCAGCAGTCTTCGCTTATGGCCATACCAACCTGGCTATGCTCTGAGTTGGTACGATCCAGGAAGTGTGAGGTGGCAGTTTGGGAGGGAAAGGCTCTCCCCTAGTTTGGTTTTATTGTGTTTTCTTTTGATAATTACTTACAATTTATAAGTTAAATTTATTTTTTGTTTAAACCTCAGACAGTTTTACTGTCTGGGGTTTTATTTATTTCAAAATGACGGATATTACAGTTACTGAACCGGAACGGATATTAGACCAAGAGACTGAGGACAACGACTACACTGAAAGAAACAAAGAAATGGACAACGGGAAGGATAAAGATGACAAAGAAACATGGGCAATGGTTGCCACAAGGAGAAAGAAGAATGGAATGGATGCAAGGAGTAAAGGAACAGAAGAGCTATATACAAGTCAAGGTAAACAAACAAGAGATTATACTGATGGAAGACAAGAAGCAGTCCAAAGAAATGAGACAATGAAAAAGATAAAAAGCCAATCGAAATATCAGAGAGACTACAAAAAAGAAGCAACGCTAACAATGACTGTTAATGATCCAGAAAAAAAAATATCTGTGATGATGATAATAAAGGCTGTGGAAGAGAAAACTGGTTTTGGAAAGCTGTATGGACTGAGGAAAAAAAGTAATTTTGACTATGAACTAACCATGGAGAATGAGATGGATTGTGAAAAGCTAATAGATGGATTACTGATTGATGGACAGTTTTGTGAGATCAAAAAACTATGTAAAACTGAAAGAATGGTCTCTTTTTTGCTTTTGCCAAACTACATAAAAGATGATGAAATCATTCAAAAACTAGTGGATTGGGGAGTAAATCCTATTCTCCCGTTAAGAAGGAGATATTATCCTGGCACCACTGTTGCGGATGGAACAAGGTTTTTAAGAGTAAAATTCCCACAGGACATTGTGACTCTGCCATACAATGTGAGATTTGACACAGAGGAGGGACCAAAATACTTCAGAGTAATTCATGATGGCCAGCTAAAGACTTGCAGAATATGTACAAGCACAGAGCATGAAAAAAAGGACTGTCCTCAATATACCTGCAGAGAATGTCTGGAACAGGGGCATTTTGCGCGGGACTGCCAAGCCCTGCGGTGCCAAAGCTGTGAAAAGACATGGATGAGGTGTACGTGTGGATCTGAAGAGGAGGACAATGCAGAAATGGAGATAGAGGTGCAGGAGCACATGGAGGAGACAAGCAGAAATAGAAGGAAAGATGAAATACAGGAGGTGAATGGGATTTCTGATGATTTAAGGAAGCAAGGAAAGGAGGACTCCACGAGGAGAGAGGATAACGCAGATAAAGAAATTGAAGTGCATACAATGGAGACTGAGATACAACAAACAATTGCTAATGATGGACAAACGAAAGAAAAGGAATGTGCAACAACGAGTGAAATTGCAGCTGGTTGGAATAAAGAGGAGGTAAGCGATGAGGAAACTGATGAAATTAACCTTGAACTTGAAAGCAGAACA
>NC_068392.1:21707160-21719660 GCF_023724105.1 Carassius gibelio
CAGGTGCTTTAAGCTTTTGGGTTTTCTTTCCTACTTATATAATGTACTGTCGATTAGATGGGCTGGTCTTTAAATAGCCCTGTCTTTGGAGCAATTTTCGCTTACGGCCATACCAACCTGAGGGCGCTAGAGAGCTAGTGAGAAACAGGAAGTGTGTTGGCTATAGGGAGGTGAGAAAGGCTCACCCAAACTTTTGTGTTGTTTTTTTGCGTTGTTTTTGTTCAAGATAAGTATTTTTGTTTCTAGTTTTTTGTGTTATTTTTGTTATTTGTCCTCCCAACAGCTTTGCTGTTTGGGAGGGATCGTTTTAGTTTTTTGTTTTTTGTTAAAATGGACGGATTAACGGCTACAGACATGGATTTGGCAAAAAAGACAAGGCAGCTAACTGAAAATGGACTGGATCAAAGACAACGAGAAAAGGATTACCCAGAAAGGCGAATGAAACGGATCTATACCAAGGAAGCAACGGTAGTGATTGATTTGACGGAAGTACAAGATGGGAGAGCAGAGGACATTATAGAAGCATTGAAAGACAAGATCGAAGTGACTAGCATACTAGCGGTAAGACCAAAAATGATGAAACAATATGAAATTACATTGGAAAAAGAGGAAGATATTGAGAAACTGGAAGAAGGATTGATGATTAAAGGAAAGACTTGTGAAATTAAAAAGTTGAACAATAAGGATTTTGCTGTATCTTTCATGCATCTGCCTGCTTACTTGGAGGATGACGATATTTTAAAGAAGCTGGAGGGATGGGGGGTGACTCCTATCTCACAGATCAAAAGGAGATTCTACCCAGGCACCCGCATTGAGGATGGAACGAGGTTCCTGAGAGTACGGTTTCCAAAAGAGGTGGCTTCCCTGCCCTACAGCACGAGAATGGAGACGGAAGAAGGACCTCAGTATTTCAGGGTGATACATAGCCAGCAGGTGAGAACCTGTAGGTTATGTATGAGCCCTGAACACATGATGAAGGACTGTCCTGACTTCAAATGCTATAAGTGCTCGGAAAGGGGACATTTCGCGAGGGACTGTAATGCGGTGAGGTGCCCGGACTGCAGGCTTGTGTTAAACAAGTGCGAGTGCTGGTTCGGAGAACAACATCAGGAGGAAGAGCAGGGGTGTGGGCAGATGCATGAGGAAGCCGGTGAAGAGGAGCTAAACGAAAACACGGAAGGGACACCAAGAGAGGATACCACAAGCACGGACGTTGAAGAGGAAAGTGAAAGGATTGGATCAACGCAGTGCAGTGAGGAAACGGGGTCACTGATGGAAATAACTGATACTTTACAGATTCAACTGGAAAAGACAGAGGATCAGGAGTGGGTCAGCGAGGATGGGAGAATGGACAAAGACAGTGAATGCATCGACGATGCCGGCACTACAGGAATCAATAAAAGAAGAAGACAAACTAAGGTAACACCAAATTTAGAGAAAGCCAAAAGAAAAGTATTAAAACAAGGATGTGATGAAAAACAAGACAGTGGGGAAATGGTAAAGGAAGGAGAGTGAATGAACTGACAAAATGGGGATTTTATGGCTTTTATTTTATTTTATGGTGCTGAAAATTGTGACTTTTAATGCTAGAGGATTAATGAATGTTTATAAATTTGAAAAGGTGAAGGAATTGTGTCGAAATGAAGATGTGATTTTATTGCAAGAGACAAACTGGAAAGAGAATGTTATGGAGGATATTAGAAAAAGATGGGAAGGGGAATTACTTGTTAACAATGAAGAGGAAAAAATGGGAGGAGGAGTGGCGGTTTTAATAAGAAAAGACAGAGGTATAAAGACAAAACTTATATATAATGATAAAAAAGGAAAATGTATGGTGGTAGAAATCGAAATGGAAGAAGACAAATTTGTTCTAGTGAACGTGCATGCTCCCAATGGAGAAAAAGAAAAGAAAATATACTTTAATGTTTTAGCTGATGTAATTGAAAAATGGGGGAAGGTGGTGATTGCAGGGGATTTTAACACTGTTTTTAGTAAAATGGATATGGCAAATGGGATGGTTTTTAAATCGGATGGGGGTAGAAAAGAATTAAGGTCATTGATGGAAGAGAAAAATATGATTGATGTGTGGCGGGAAAGAAATGGAAAAAAGAAGGAATTTTCAAGAAGACAGTTGGTGGGGAATTTTATGTGCCAAACCAGAATAGACTATTTTTTAAGTACCAGAAATCTTGAATGTTTCATTGATGGAATATTTTACAAAGAAACGACCTTAAGCGATCACAAAATGGTTTTAATGACGATGGATTTTAAAAGACAAACAAAGGGACCTGGGGTGTGGATTTTAAACACTGAGGTTTTAAAGAATGAAAGTTTTAAAAAAGAGATTGAAATGATATTAGATGGGAGGAAAAAAGACCTGATGTATATGGAAGACAAAAGGCAATGGTGGGAAAATGTTAAGTATGATATTAAGAAATATTCTATGAACTACTGTAATTTATTACAAAAGGTTAAAAGAACCAAGGAGAGAGAAATAAGGAGAACTCTAAAAGAGGAGTTAAATAAAAACCAAGTAGATGTGCAAAAAGTAATTGAAATAGAAAATACGTTGAGAAAAATAGAAGAGGAGAAATGCAAGGGGGCAATGTTGAGAAGCAAAGCAAAATATACGGTGGAAGGGGAAAAATGTAACAGATTCTTTTTTAATCTTGAGAAAAGCAGGGGGAGAGCGGAAACAATTAAAGAACTTAAAAGTAGCAATGGAATGGTGGTCTCAGATACAGAGGGGATTTTAAAAGAAGTGAAATCATTTTATGAGGAACTTTTTAAGTCTGAGGGGGGAGATGAGGAAAAAAGGAATATTTTGTTGCAACAGATAACAAGGAAAGTTGGCGAACAGGATAAAAAAATATGTGAAAGGGAAATAGAAACTGAAGAGATCATACATGCCATAAATCAATTAAGAGTGAGGAAAAGCCCCGGAGTAGATGGTATTGGAAGTGAGTTTTACAAAGTTTTTAAAGAAAAAGTAAGCGTGATTTTAAATGAAATTTTTGAAGAAGTTTTTAAAAAAGAAAGAGTAAGCCCAAGAATGGGGCTAGGATTAATGAAAATAATATACAAGAAAAAAGGAGACAAAACTGAGCTGAAAAATTTTAGACCCATTACAATGCTAAACACTGATTTTAAAATTTTAGCCAAGGTCTTAGCAAACAGATTAAAAAATGTCATGCCAAATATAATAGAAACAAACCAGGCGTATGGAGTAAAGGCGAGAGATATAGCAGATGTTACTAGCAGCATTAGAGATATAGCAGGGTATATAAAAGAAAAAGGCAAAAGTGCTTATGTTATTAGTATGGATTTTGAAAAGGCTTTTGACAGAGTTGAACATGGCTTTTTATTTGCAGTTTTAAAGGAATTTGGGTTTGGGAATAATTTTATTAAATGGATTTCGGTTTTATACAGGGATATTTTTACAAAAGTAAAATGCAATGGTTTTTTAACTCAACCTTTTAAAGTTTTAAGATCCATAAGACAGGGGTGTCCATTGTCGGCGCAGTTGTACTCATTGGTAGCAGAACCTTTAGGGCTTTTAATAAATAGAGAAAAAAGAATAAATGGAATACAAATGGAAGAGGGAGAAGAATTAAAGAAAATATTTCAATATGCTGATGACACGACAATTGTGGTTGAAAATGTAGAAAGTGTTAAAAGAGTGATGGAGAAAACAAAACTGTATTGTGAGGGTTCGGGTGCAAAGATAAATGAAGAAAAAACTGTATACATGAAATATGGAAGGGCAGAGGTTCTTACAGGGGTCTGCAAGTTTACAGAGGTGCAAGAAATAAAGATTTTAGGAATAATTGTAGCAAAGAATGAAAAGGAGGCTACGGACAGTATGTGGGAAGAGACGGTGGGAGGGATGGAAAGAAGACTGATTTTCTGGAGAAGCAGGTTTTTAAGTTTAAAAGGGAAGATTTTAGTTGTAAACATGCTAATGTTATCTAGAATGTGGTATACATTACATGTGATGCCATTGCCAGACTGGGTTTTTAAGAGAATAAAGAAATGTGTTTTAGAATTTTTATGGGACAAAAAGCATCCAAGAATTGCATATTTTACACTGATTGGGAAACCGGGGGAGGGAGGGATGGGTTTGGTAGATGTAGAACAAAAAATGAAAAGCATGAGAGTAAAGGTGGTAAGAAAATATTTGGATGATACGAACAGAGCAGAGTGGAAGAGATTGATGGCTCTTTATTTAAATAAATGTGGGAATTTTAATTTGGGGGAAAATGTTTTATGGATGAAGCTTAAGAATTGGATGATGGAGGGGATCCCACCATTTTACAAAGAGGTTTTAAGCGCTTGGAGGCTTTTTTTAACAGAGGTGGATTTTAATCCGGAGGGGAGAGAAATGATTTTAAATCAACCTCTGTTTTTAAATGGGAAAATAAAGATGCAAGAGTATGATATCTATTTTAAGAAGTGGTTGCAAGCAGGGTTTGTAAAGGTGAGGGATGTTTTATGGGAATTTAAAGAGGGATTTTTACCACTTCAAGTGATCATAGATGCAATGGATGAGGAGAAGGAGGACTTTAATGTAAATGTTTTAAAAAGACAATATGAACAAGTAAAAAAAGCAATACCAGGACAATGGCTGGAAGAAATTATTAAGGAGGGAGAAAAAGAAAAGAAAATGAGCGTGTTTCTAAAATGTAAAGACAATATGGTGAATTTTAATTTGGGTTCTGTTAAAATGTTTTATGGGTTTTTTTATAAATAGAGTTTTTAAAAAACCTCTTGCCAATCAGTTATGGATAAGGCATTTTAATGAAATTGAAGAGGAAGATATATGGAAGAACATGACATGGAAATGGTTGGATGTGGATTTACAAAGTTTTGATTATTTTATTAGACAAAATGTGATTTTTACTGAAATGAGATTGTGTGCAATGCAGAAAGAAACTAATGCCCAATGCAGAGTTTGTAAAAAAGAAGATGAAGGAATTTTACATTTGTTTTTATTCTGTGAGAAGTTGAGCCCATTTTTTAAGGAATTAAAGGAAATAATCAAAGACTTAAGAGATAATGAGGGGGACTGTAACTGGAATAGATTTTTTATGTTGGGAATGGCAGAGAAAACAGCAAACAAGAAACTAATTAATTTGTTTTTAATTTTGGCCAAAAAGGCAATATGGAAAAGAAGGAATGTAGTCAAAAACAGAGATTTTATTGCTAACCTATGGTTGATTTTTAAACAGTTGGTTGAAGATTATGTAAAAATGCTGTACAGTTATTTTAAACTGGAAAACAAGATGGGGGATTTTTATGGAATTTTTACGAAGGAGGTTACATATATTTTAAAACAAAAGCACTTTTATATGCCAAGAGAAGATTAAAGAATTTGATGAATTTGTGAATTTAGATGTTTTTGGTTTTTAGTGTTATGCATATTTTGGAAAAATGCTTTTGTGAAATGCTTTTGTTTTTATGAAAATTTCCCTGTAACAGCTTTAAAGTCTTGTACACAACTTGTATTTTGACTGTAAATAAAAAAAAAAAAAAAAAAAAAAAAAAAAAAAAAAAGCTATGCCCGATCTCGTCTGATCTCGGAAGCTAAGCAGGTTTGGGCCTGGTTAGTACTTGGATGGGAGACCGCCTGGGAATACCAAAAAAAAAAAAAAAAAAAAAAAAAAAAAAAAAAAGCTATCCCCGATCTCGTCTGGTCTTGGAAGCTAAGCAGGTTTGGGCCTGGTTAGTACTTGGATGGGAGACCGCCTGGGAATACCAGGTGCTGTAAGCTTTTTGGAAACTTTTCACTTAGTATATAATAATTTTGCCAAAAAATAGAGTCAATGCCCAATCTGTGAATATTAGCAGGTTTGGGCCTGGTTAGTACATGGATGGGAGACTGTCTGGGAATACCAGGTGCTTTAAACTTTTTGGAAAATTTCACGATTTATATAATAATCTTGCAAAAAAAAAAAAAAAAGAGTCAATGCCCGATCTCTGAATCTTAGCAGGTTTAGGTCTGGTTAGTACTTGGATGAGAGACTGCCTAGGAATACCAGGTGCTTTAAGCTTTTGGGTTTTCTTTCCTACTTATATAATGTACTGGCGATTAGATGGGCTGGTCTTTAAATAGCCCTCTCTTTGCAGCAGTCTTCGCTTATGAACAAACCAACCTGGCTATGCCCGATCTCGTCTGCTCTCGGAAGCTAAGCAGGTTTGGGCCTGGTTAGTATTTGGATGGGAGACCGCCTGGGAATACCAGGTGCTGTAAGCTTTTTGGAAATGTTTCACTTAGTATATAATAATTTTGCTAAAAAATAGATTCAATGCCCGATCTCTGAATCTTAGCAGGTTTAGGTCTGGTTAGTACTTGGATGAGAGACTGCCTAGGAATACCAGGTGCTTTAAACTTTTTGGAAAATTTCACGATTTATATAATAATCTTGCAAAAAAATAGATTCAATGCCCGATCTCTGAATCTTAGCAGGTTTAGGCCTGGTTAGTACTTGGATGAGAGACTGCCTAGGTATACCAGGTGCTTTAAGCTTTTGGGTTTTCTTTCCTACTTATATAATGTACTGGCGATTAGATGGGCTGGTCTTTAAATAGCCCTCTCTTTGCAGCAGTCTTCGCTTACGGCCATACCAACCTGGCTATGCCCGATCTCGTCTGCTCTCGGAAGCAAAGCAGGTTTGGGCCTGGTTAGTACTTGGATGGGAGACCGCCTGGGAATACCAGGTGCTGTAAGCTTTTTGGAAATGTTTCACTTAGTATATAATAATTTTGCTAAAAAATAGATTCAATGCCCGATCTCTGAATCTTAGCAGGTTTAGGTCTGGTTAGTACTTGGATGAGAGACTGCCTAGGAATACCAGGTGCTTTAAACTTTTTGGAAAATTTCACGATTTATTTAAAAACTTTGGCAAAAAAAAAAAAAAAAAAAAAAAGAGTCAATGCCCGATCTCTGAATCTTAGCAGGTTTAGGCCTGGTTAGTACTTGGATGAGAGACTGCCTAGGTATACCAGGTGCTTTAAGCTTTTGGGTTTTCTTTCCTACTTATATAATGTACTGGCGATTAGATGGGCTGGTCTTTAAATAGCCCTCTCTTTGCAGCAGTCTTCGCTTACGGCCATACCAACCTGAGGGCGCTAGAGTGCAACAGGAAGTGAGTTGGCAGTAGTAGGAAGAGAGAGGCTCTTCCATTTTGTAGTTTGGTTTAGTTTTTTTTTTTTTTTCCTTTTGTTTGTGTGTTTTGAGTTTATATTAGTTTAGTTGTTGTTTTTTAACCCCAAACAGTTTATACTGTTTGGGGTTTTCATTTAACAAAATGACGGATTTAACGGACAAAGGACACGGACTGGCAAAAGGAAATGAGATGGGGAACAGAGAATCAGGATATGTTGCAGACGAGATGGAAAGGAATATAAATGAAGACAATGGTGAAAGCAGGAATGAAACATGGGCAAAGGTGGTTTCAAGGAGAAGACCAGATGGAAAAACAAACGGACAGGACAGAAAAACAGAACTACAAACAAATGAAGGTACTGGAACTAATAAAGGAGTTGGAGAAAAAAGAAATGATTTATCTCAACGTCAGCAAATGATAAAGAAGTTGAGCCAACAAACAAAGTATCAGAGGCAATACAGAAAAGAAGCAACATTAACAATGACTATAAAAGATATAGAAAACACAACAGTAATAATGATCATTAAATCAGTTGAAGAGAAAGTAGGAATTGGAAAACTGATCGGACTAAGAAGAAAGAATAACAATGAATTTGAAATGACTATGGAAAGTGAGTTGGACTGTGATTCACTGTTGAATGGAATCATGATTAACGGAAAAGAATGTGAGATAAGGAAATTGTGTGCAACAGAAAGAATGGTATCTTTCTTGAGTCTGCCTAGCTATATAGAAGATGAGGAAATTATTCAAAAACTGATAAATTGGGGAGTAACTCCCATTTTGCCTCTAAGAAGAAGATATCATCCGGGGACAACAGTGGCGGACGGAACACGTTTTCTAAAGGTAAAGTTTCCACAAGAAGTGACATCTTTGCCATATAATACCAGGTTCATGACTGAAGAAGGAGTGCAGTACTACAGAGTGATTCATGATAACCAGCTGAAGACATGCAGGATCTGTGTAAGTGTGGAACATGAGAAAAAGGACTGTCCGCAATTCAAATGTCGAGACTGTTTTGAGCAGGGGCATTATGCGCGGGACTGCAAAGTCCCACGGTGCCAAGGCTGCGACAAAGCAATCATGAGATGCAGATGTAAGATGGACCATGAGGTAAATGAGGACACAAATATGGATGTACAGGAGGTGATGGGAGATACTGCAACTGAGCATTTAAAAGATTCACTGCGGCAGACTCAAGGAGAAGAAGATGAAAAGGACAATGAGGAAGAGGAGGAAACCAACAAAGATGAGAATGAAGAAAAGAACAAGGATGGAGAACAAGGAATGGAGATGGGAGGAGTAGACAAAGAGGAAAGAAATCTGACTAACAAAGACTTTTCTAAGGAAAAGGAAGAAGAGGACACGAATGGGATGGACTATGAAAAAGGTCAAGAAAAGAATGAGGATAAGGGAATGAAGATACTGCCGGAGGTAAGAGAAGTGGAAAATGGGGGGAGGATTTTTGGATTGGAAAATAAAGGAATAGAAAGACTGAATAGAGGGGTAAAGGCAAGAACAAAAGGTGGCGTAGACATTCAACAGGTTCTTAAAAAGCAGAAAATAAGAAGAGAAGAACTAAAGGAAAGGAGGAAAAGTGGAAATGGGGGAAGCAAGACATGTTTTCTTTAAAGACAATGAATCTAATTGAGTGGTGGTTATTGGTTTATCCTGTTTTTTCCTTTTTAATGAGCTCTCTAAGTATTGTTTCACTTAATGCTAGAGGCTTATCCCAATGTCAAAAGTTTGAGAGATTGATGTGTCTGACAAAAAAGAGTGATGTGTTATGTCTACAAGAAACGAGGTGGGGAGATAAAATAAGTGATGAAATAAGAAAATTGTGGAATGGAGAAATGTATACTAATTGTGATATAGGAAGGAAAAGAGGGGTAGCTATTTTAATAAAAAAAGGGGTATTTGAAAAAGTTGATGTAGACTACAAAGACACAAATGGAAGAATAATAATAGTCAAATTCTTGTGTAATGGAAAAGAAATGAAAGTGTGTAACATACATGCACCTAACGAGGAAAGAGAGAAATATAACTTTTATAAGGATCTGAATGATTTAATAGAAAAACATGAAAACATTATTGTTTTAGGTGATTTTAATACTGTAATACAGAGAATAGATATTGATGATTCAATGCAATTTAGAAGAGATAGAGGGAGGAATGAACTATATAATATAATGGAGAAAAATAATATGGTGGATGTGTGGAGAGAGATGAATGGTATGAAAAGAGAATATTCAAGAAGACAAATTGTTGATAACGTTCTAAAGCAAAGTAGAATAGACTTATTTTTATGCAAGAAAGAAGAAGTACATTATGTCACGAAGGCTTTATATAAAAATTATAGTGAAAGTGATCATGATTTTTTATGGATAACAATGAATTTTAATGAGACTAATAAAGGGCCAGGGGTATGGATATTAAATACAGAACTGCTAAAAATGGAAGTGTACAAAATGGAAATAGAGAGCATAATAATTAATAGTATTAATGATGAAATGTATGAAATGGAAAAAGGTTTTTGGTGGGACAGTTTAAAGTTTAGATTAAAACAATTTTCAATAGAATATTCTAAAAAAATACAGAAAGCGAAAAGAATGAAAGAAATGAAGATCAAAAAAGAGTGGGATGAAGAGATGAGGAAAGTAAATGTGCACGATATTGATAAGATAATGGAATTACAGGAAGAATTAAGGAAAATAGAAGAAGAAAAGTGCAAAGGAGCAATAATTAGAAGCAGGGCAAAAGACATTGTAGAAGGAGAAAGGAGTACAAAATATTTCTATGAACTGGAAAAAACAAGACAGAGAGCGGATATAATAACAAGTATTAAAATACAAGATGGGAAATCTGTAGAAGATAAAGAAGGGATTTTAGGAGAAATTAAAAGATTCTATAAAGATTTATTCACCGAAAATGAGGTGGTTTTAGAAGATGAGGAATTTTTATTAAGAAAAATAAATGTTAAAGTTAAAGAGGAAGACAAGGAAATGTGTGAGAGGGGGATTACGGAATTAGAAATAGGAACAGCAATTGATCAATTGAAAAATGGTAAATGTCCAGGAATAGATGGTTTACCAGCTGAATTTTATAAGGTTTTTAAGGGTGTTTTATGTCCAATTTTAAATGAAGTATATACATATATTTTCAGGAAAGGAAATTTAACTAATAGTATGAAGAAAGGTATGGTGAAAATAATTTACAAGAGAAAAGGGGATAAGGGGGATTTAAAAAATTACAGACCACTAAGCATGTTAAATACAGATTATAAAATATTAGCTAAAATTTTAGCAAATCGACTGAAAATAGTAGTACCAAACATTATTACAACAAATCAAGCATATGCTGTTCTAAAAAGAGATATCACTGATGTTATCAACAATATAAGAGATCTAATATGGTACATGAAGGAGAAAAAAGAAACAGGATATATAATAAGTGTGGATTTGGAAAAAGCATTTGATAGAGTTGAACACAAATATTTGATAGATGTAATGGAGAGATTTGGGTTTGGAGAGAATTTTTTAAATTGGATAAAATGTTTATATACAGATATAACTAGTTGTGTAAAAGTAAATGGTTTTTTAACTGAAGATTTTAAAATAACAAGATCGATCAGACAGGGGTGCCCTATGTCAGCATTATTATACACTTTAGTATCTGAAGCTTTAGGACTGGCAATAGACCAGGAAAAGAACATAAAAGGAATATGGATAAAAGAAACGGAATCAGAACATAAAGTTTTTCAATATGCAGACGACACAACATTTATTTTTAAAAGATATTAAAAGTATAGATTTAGCAATGGACATTTTAGAAAGATATTGTAAAGGAACAGGGGCAAAAGTTAATAAAGAAAAAACAACATACATGAGAGTTGGATTAACAAATGTTGTATCGAATAAAATACAATTTAAGGAAGAGAAGAGGAATATGAAAATTTTAGGTATAAGGGTTGGTGAAAATGAAAATGAAATAAGGGATGCATTATGGGAGGAGGTTTTAAAAGGAATGGAAAAAAGATTGAATTTCTGGAAATTAAGAAATTTGTTTTTAAAAGGGAAAGTTTTAGTTATCAATTCTTTGTTTTTATCAAAAATGTGGTATGTGCTGAGTTCTGTGAGCTTGCCTTTGTGGATATATAAAAAAATGAAATCTATTGTTTTAAACTTTTTATGGGAAGGGAAAACAGCAAAAATTGCTTATGACACTTTAATAGGAAAGGTGGAGGAAGGAGGGCTAGGTCTAATAGATCCATTTATAAGGATGAAAAGTATAAGAATTAAAATTGTTAATAAATATTGGAAAGATGGAAAATATGCTTCGAAGGGAGTAATGAAATATTTTTTAGATAAATGTGGAAAAATGGGAGATGATGTTCTATGGATGAAACTAAAAGAAAACATGATGAATGGAATTCCAGAGTTTTATAAAGAAGTTGTAAAAGCTTGGGGTGAATTTAGAAAAAATGTTGTTTGTATGTCTTTAAGCAAGGAAGAGATTTTAAGACAACCACTGTTTTTAAATAATACAATTAAAAGGGAACATCAAACCATTTTTTATAAAAAATGGTTTAATGCAGGGATAAAGCAAGTAAAAGATATCATGTATGAAGTGATACCTGGCTTTGTACCTATGCAAGTAATAAGGGATGCAATTGTAGAAAATTATGATGATGAAAGTAAAACAGTCTTAGAAAATCAATTTAAAAAATTGAAAGAGGTAATACCGAAAGAATGGATAAATATTTTAGGAGAAAAAATGCAAACAAATTGTAGCGATAGAATGGTGGTTGCTTTTAAAATCAATGATAAACAATATGACTTTAAAGATGGTACATTAAAAATGTTTTATTCTTGTTTATGTAAAGATGTTTTTATAACACCAAAAGCCGAAGAATATTGGCAAAGAATATATCCAAACGTGGAAAGAAAAAATATATGGCAGAATCTGAGAGCTTGGTGGAAAAGTCCAATCTTAGAAAATTTTGATTACATTTTAAGACACAATTGTTTACTAAGTGAAATGAGATTGTGCAAAATTGGTCTGGAAAGTAATGCAAGATGTAAGGTATGCAACAGGGAAGATGAGGGAGTGCTGCACCTTTTCTTTAAATGTACAGAGTTACAATGTTTTATAAAAAAAATAAAACTAATGGCAAGTAAATTGGGAGTTGAAGACAAATATCTTAATGAAGAATGGGAAACAATGTTTTTATTTGGTTTTAAAGGTAATGTCAAGAATGAGTGTTTTTTAACCCCTTACTAGTAACCCCCCTTTTTTGGCATGGAGACCGAAATTACATACCCAAAATAAAAAGGTTTC
>NC_068392.1:21724660-21727160 GCF_023724105.1 Carassius gibelio
GGTTAGTACATGGATGAGAGACTGCCTGGGAATACCAGGTGCTTTAAACTTTTTGGAAAATTTCACGATTTATAAAATAATCTTGCAAAAAAAAAAAAAAGAGTCAATGCCCGATCTCTGAATCTTAGCAGGTTTAGGTCTGGTAAGTACTTGGATGAGAGACTGCCTAGCAATACCAGGTGCTTTAAGCTTTTTGGAAATGTTTCACTTAGTATATAATAATTTTGCTGAAAAATAGATTCAATGCCCGATCTCTGAATATTAGCAGGTTTGGGCCTGGTTAGTACATGGATGAGAGAATGCCTGGGAATACCAGGTGCTTTAAACTTTTTGGAAAATTTTACGATTTATAAAATAATCTTGCAAAAAAAAAAAGAGTCAATGCCCGATCTCTGAATCTTAGCAGGTTTAGGTCTGGTGAGTACTTGGATGAGAAACTGCCTAGGAATACCAGGTGCTTTAAGCTTTTTGGAAATGTTTCACTTAGTATGAAATAATTTTGCTAAAAAATAGATTCAATGCCCGATCTCTGAATCTCAGCAGGTTTAGGTCTGGTTAGTACTTGGATGAGAGACTGCCTAGGAATACCAGGTGCTTTAAACCTTTTGGAAAATTTCACGATTTATATAATAATCTTGCAAAAAAAAAAAAAAAAAAGAGTCAATGCCCGATCTCTGAATCTTAGCAGGTTTAGGTCTCGTTAGTACTTGGATGAGAGACTGCCTAGGAATACCAGGTGCTTTAAGCTTTTGGGTTTTCTTTCCTACTTATATAATGTACTGGCGATTAGATGGGCTGGTCTTTAAATAGCCCTCTCTTTGCGGCAGTCTTCGCTTACGGCCATACCAACTTGGCTATGCCCGATCTCGTCTGCTCTCGGAAGCTAAGCAGGTTTGGGCCTGGTTAGTACTTGGATGGGAGACTGCTTGGGAATACCAGGTGCTGTAAGCCTTTTGGAAACTTTTCACTTAGTATTTAATAATTTTGCCAAAAAATAGAGTCAATGCCCCATCTCTGAATCTTAGCAGGTTTAGGTCTGGTGAGTACTTGGATGAGAGACTGCCTAGGAATACCAGGTGCTTTAAGCTATTTGGAAATGTTTCACTTAGTACATAATAATTTTGCTAAAAAAATAGATTCAATGCCCGATCTCTGCATCTTAGCAGGTTTAGGTCTGGTTAGAACTTGGATGAGAGACTGCCTAGGAATACCAGGTGCTTTAAGCTTTTGGGTTTTCTTTCCTACTTATATAATGTACTGGCGATTAGATGGGCTGTTCTTTAAATAGCCCTCTCTTTGCAGCAGTCTTCGCTTACGGCCATACCAACCTGGCTATGCCCGATCTCGTCTGCTCTTGGAAGCTAAGCCGGTTTGGGCCTGGTTAGTACTTGGATGGGAGACCGCCTGGGAATACCAGGTGCTGTAAGCTTTTTGGAAACTTTTCACTTAGTATATAATAATTTTGCCAAAAAATAGAGTCAATGCCCGATCTCTGAATATTAGCAGGTTTGGGCCTGGTTAGTACATGGATGAGAGACTGCCTGGGAATACCAGGTGCTTTAAACTTTTTGGAAAATTTCACGATTTATAAAATAATCTTGCAAAAAAAAAAAAGAGTCAATGCCCGATCTCTGAATCTTAGCAGGTTTAGGTCTGGTGAGTACTTGGATGAGAAACTGCCTAGGAATACCAGGTGCTTTAAGCTTTTTGGAAATGTTTCACTTATTATATAATAATTTTGCTGAAAAATAGATTCAATGCCCGATCTCTGAATATTAGCAGGTTTGGGCCTGGTTAGTACATGGATGAGAGACTGCCTGGGAATACCAGGTGCTTTAAAACTTTTGGAAAATTTCACGATTTATATAAAAATCTTGCAAAAAAAAAAAAAAAAAAAAAGAGTCAATGCCCGATCTCTGAATCTTAGCAGGTTTAGGTCTCGTTAGTACTTGGATGAGAGACTGCCTAGGAATACCAGGTGCTTTAAGCTTTTGGGTTTTCTTTCCTACTTATATAATGTACTGGCGATTAGATGGGCTGGTCTTTAAATAGCCCTCTCTTTGCAGCAGTCTTCGCTTATGGCCATACCAACCTGGCTATGCCCGATCTCGTCTGCTCTCAGAAGCTAAGCAGGTTTGGGCCTGGTTAGTACTTGGATGGGAGACCGCTTGGGAATACCAGGTGCTGTAAGCCTTTTGGAAACTTTTCACTTAGTTTATAATAATTTTGCCAAAAAATAGAGTCAATGCCCCATCTCTGAATCTTAGCAGGTTTAGGTCTGGTGAGTACTTGGATGAGAGACTGCCTAGGAATACCAGGTGCTTTAAGCTTTTTGGAAATGTTTCACTTAGTACATAATAATTTTGCTAAAAAAATAGATTCAATGCCCGATCTCTGCATCTTAGCAGGTTTAGGTCTGGTTAGTACTTGGATGAGAGACTGCCTAGGAATACCAGGTGCTTTAAACTTTTTGGAAAATTTCACGATTTATATAATAATC
>NC_068392.1:21729660-21779660 GCF_023724105.1 Carassius gibelio
GATTAGATGGGCTGGTCTTTAAATAGCCCTCTCTTTGCGGCAGTCTTCGCTTACGGCCATACCAACTTGGCTATGCCCGATCTCGTCTGCTCTCGGAAGCTAAGCAGGTTTGGGCCTGGTTAGTACTTGGATGGGAGACTGCTTGGGAATACCAGGTGCTGTAAGCCTTTTGGAAACTTTTCACTTAGTATTTAATAATTTTGCCAAAAAATAGAGTCAATGCCCCATCTCTGAATCTTAGCAGGTTTAGGTCTGGTGAGTACTTGGATGAGAGACTGCCTAGGAATACCAGGTGCTTTAAGCTATTTGGAAATGTTTCACTTAGTACATAATAATTTTGCTAAAAAAATAGATTCAATGCCCGATCTCTGCATCTTAGCAGGTTTAGGTCTGGTTAGAACTTGGATGAGAGACTGCCTAGGAATACCAGGTGCTTTAAGCTTTTGGGTTTTCTTTCCTACTTATATAATGTACTGGCGATTAGATGGGCTGTTCTTTAAATAGCCCTCTCTTTGCAGCAGTCTTCGCTTACGGCCATACCAACCTGGCTATGCCCGATCTCGTCTGCTCTTGGAAGCTAAGCCGGTTTGGGCCTGGTTAGTACTTGGATGGGAGACCGCCTGGGAATACCAGGTGCTGTAAGCTTTTTGGAAACTTTTCACTTAGTATATAATAATTTTGCCAAAAAATAGAGTCAATGCCCGATCTCTGAATATTAGCAGGTTTGGGCCTGGTTAGTACATGGATGAGAGACTGCCTGGGAATACCAGGTGCTTTAAACTTTTTGGAAAATTTCACGATTTATAAAATAATCTTGCAAAAAAAAAAAAGAGTCAATGCCCGATCTCTGAATCTTAGCAGGTTTAGGTCTGGTGAGTACTTGGATGAGAAACTGCCTAGGAATACCAGGTGCTTTAAGCTTTTTGGAAATGTTTCACTTATTATATAATAATTTTGCTGAAAAATAGATTCAATGCCCGATCTCTGAATATTAGCAGGTTTGGGCCTGGTTAGTACATGGATGAGAGACTGCCTGGGAATACCAGGTGCTTTAAAACTTTTGGAAAATTTCACGATTTATATAAAAATCTTGCAAAAAAAAAAAAAAAAAAAAAGAGTCAATGCCCGATCTCTGAATCTTAGCAGGTTTAGGTCTCGTTAGTACTTGGATGAGAGACTGCCTAGGAATACCAGGTGCTTTAAGCTTTTGGGTTTTCTTTCCTACTTATATAATGTACTGGCGATTAGATGGGCTGGTCTTTAAATAGCCCTCTCTTTGCAGCAGTCTTCGCTTATGGCCATACCAACCTGGCTATGCCCGATCTCGTCTGCTCTCAGAAGCTAAGCAGGTTTGGGCCTGGTTAGTACTTGGATGGGAGACCGCTTGGGAATACCAGGTGCTGTAAGCCTTTTGGAAACTTTTCACTTAGTTTATAATAATTTTGCCAAAAAATAGAGTCAATGCCCCATCTCTGAATCTTAGCAGGTTTAGGTCTGGTGAGTACTTGGATGAGAGACTGCCTAGGAATACCAGGTGCTTTAAGCTTTTTGGAAATGTTTCACTTAGTACATAATAATTTTGCTAAAAAAATAGATTCAATGCCCGATCTCTGCATCTTAGCAGGTTTAGGTCTGGTTAGTACTTGGATGAGAGACTGCCTAGGAATACCAGGTGCTTTAAGCTTTTGGGTTTTCTTTCCTACTTATATAATGTATTGGCGATTAGATGGGATGGTCTTTAAATAGCCCTCTCTTTGCAGCAGTCTTCACTTACGGCCATACCAACCTGGCTATGCCCGATCTCGTCTGCTCTCGGAAGCTAAGCAGGTTTGGGCCTGGTTAGTACTTGGGTGGGAGACTGCCTGGGAATACCAGGTGCTGTAAGCTTTTTGGAAACTTTTCACTTAGTATATAATAATTTTGCCAAAAAATAGAGTCAATGCCCGATCTCTGAATATTAGCAGGTTTGGGCCTGGTTAGTACATGGATGAGAGACTGCCTGGGAATACCAAGTGCTTTAAACTTTTTGGAAAATTTTACGATTTATAAAATAATCTTGCAAAAAAAAAAAAAGAGTCAATACCCGATCTCTGAATCTTAGCAGGTTTAGGTCTGGTGAGTACTTGGATGAGAGACTGCCTAGGAATACCAGGTGCTTTAAACCTTTTGGAAAATTTCACGATTTATATAATAATCTTGCAAAAAAAAAAAAAAAAAAAAGAGTCAATGCCCGATCTCTGAATCTTAGCAGGTTTAGGTCTCGTTAGTACTTGGATGAGAGACTGCCTAGGAATACCAGGTGCTTTAAGCTTTTGGGTTTTCTTTCCTACTTATATAATGTACTGGCGATTAGATGGGCTGGTCTTTAAATAGCCCTCTCTTTGCGGCAGTCTTCGCTTACGGCCATACCAACCTGGCTATGCCCGATCTCGTCTGCTCTCGGAAGCTAAGCAGGTTTGGGCCTGGTTAGTACTTGGATGGGAGACCGCTTGGGAATACCAGGTGCTGTAAGCCTTTTGGAAACTTTTCACTTAGTATATAATAATTTTGCCAAAAAATAGAGTCAATGCCCCATCTCTGAATCTTAGCAGGTTTAGGTCTGGTGAGTACTTGGATGAGAGACTGCCTAGGAATACCAGGTGCTTTAAGCTTTTTGGAAATGTTTCACTTAGTACATAATAATTTTGCTAAAAAAATAGATTCAATGCCCGATCTCTGCATCTTAGCAGGTTTAGGTCTGGTAAGTACTTGGATGAGAGACTGCCTAGGAATACCAGGTCCTTTAAGCTTTTGGGTTTTCTTTCCTACTTATATAATGTACTGGCGATTAGATGGACTGGTCTTTAAATAGCCCTCTCTTTGCAGCAGTCTTCGCTTACGGCCATACCAACCTGGCTATGCCCGATCTAGTCTGCTCTTGGAAGCTAAGCCGGTTTGGGCCTGGTTAGTACTTGGATGGGAGACGCCTGGGAATACCAGGTGCTGTAAGCTTTTTGGAAACTTTTCACTTAGTATATAATAATTTTGCCAAAAAATAGAGTCAATGCCCGATCTCTGAATATTAGCAGGTTTGGGCCTGGTTAGTACATGGATGAGAGACTGCCTGGGAATACCAGGTGCTTTAAACTTTTTGGAAAATTTCACGATTTATAAAATAATCTTGCAAAAAAAAAAAAAAAAAAAAGAGTCAATGCCGATCTCTGAATCTTAGCAGGTTTAGGTCTGGTGAGTACTTGGATGAGAAACTGCCTAGGAATACCAGGTGCTTTAAGCTTTTTGGAAATGTTTCACTTAGTATAAAATAATTTTGCTAAAAAATAGATTCAATGCCCGATCTCTGAATCTTAGCAGGTTTAGGTCTGGTTAGTACTTGGATGAGAGACTGCCTAGGAATACCAGGTGCTTTAAGCTTTTGGGTTTTCTTTCCTACTTATATAATGTACTGGTGATTAGATGGGCTGGTCTTTAAATAGCCCTCTCTTTGCAGCAGTCTTCGCTTACGGCCATACCAACCTGGCTATGCCCGATCTCGTCTGCTCTTGGAAGCTAAGCCGGTTTGGGCCTGGTTAGTACTTGGATGGGAGACCGCCTGGGAATACCAGGTGCTGTAAGCTTTTTGGAAACTTTTCACTTAGTATATAATAATTTTGCCAAAAAATAGAGTCAATGCCCGATCTCTGAATATTAGCAGGTTTGGGCCTGGTTAGTACATGGATGAGAGACTGCCTGGGAATACCAGGTGCTTTAAACTTTTTGGAAAATTTCACGATTTATAAAATAATCTTGCAAAAAAAAAAAAAAAGAGTCAATGCCCGATCTCTGAATCTTAGCAGGTTTAGGTCTGGTGAGTACTTGGATGAGAAACTGCCTAGGAATACCAGGTGCTTTAAGCTTTTTGGAAATGTTTCACTTAGTATATAATAATTTTGCTGAAAAATAGATTCAATGCCCGATCTCTGAATATTAGCAGGTTTGGGCCTGGTTAGTACATGGATGAGAGACTGCCTGGGAATACCAGGTGCTTTAAACTTTTTGGAAAATTTTACGATTTATAAAATAATCTTGCAAAAAAAAAAAGAGTCAATGCCCGATCTCTGAATCTTAGCAGGTTTAGGTCTGGTGAGTACTTGGATGAGAAACTGCCTAGGAATACCAGGTGCTTTAAGCTTTTTGGAAATGTTTCACTTAGTATGAAATAATTTTGCTAAAAAATAGATTCAATGCCCGATCTCTGAATCTTAGCAGGTTTAGGTCTGGTTAGTACTTGGATGAGAGACTGCCTAGGAATACCAGGTGCTTTAAACTTTTTGGAAAATTTCACGATTTATATAATAATCTTGCAAAAAAAAAAAAAAAAAAAGAGTCAATGCCCGATCTCTGAATCTTAGCAGGTTTAGGTCTCGTTAGTACTTGGATGAGAGACTGCCTAGGAATACCAGGTGCTTTAAGCTTTTGGGTTTTCTTTCCTACTTATATAATGTACTGGCGATTAGATGGGCTGGTCTTTAAATAGCCCTCTCTTTGCGGCAGTCTTCGCTTACGGCCATACCAACCTGGCTATGCCCGATCTCGTCTGCTCTCGGAAGCTAAGCAGGTTTGGGCCTGGTTAGTACTTGGATGGGAGACCGCTTGGGAATACCAGGTGCTGTAAGCCTTTTGGAAACTTTTCACTTAGTATATAATAATTTTGCCAAAAAATAGAGTCAATGCCCGATCTCTGAATATTAGCAGGTTTGGGCCTGGTTAGTACATGGATGAGAGACTACCTGGGAATACCAGGTGCTTTAAACTTTTTGGAAAATTTCACGATTTATAAAATAATCTTGCAAAAAAAAAAAAAAAAAGAGTCAATGCCCGATCTCTGAATCTTAGCAGGTTTAGGTCTGGTGAGTACTTGGATGAGAAACTGCCTAGGAATACCAGGTGCTGTAAGCTTTTTGGAAACTTTTCACTTAGTATATAATAATTTTGCCAAAAAATAGAGTCAATGCCCGATCTCTGAATATTAGCAGGTTTGGGCCTGGTTAGTACATGGATGAGAGACTGCCTGGGAATACCAGGTGCTTTAAACTTTTTGGAAAATTTCACGATTTATAAAATAATCTTGCAAAAAAAAAAAAAAAGAGTCAATGCCCGATCTCTGAATCTTAGCAGGTTTAGGTCTGGTAAGTACTTGGATGAGAGACTGCCTAGCAAAACCAGGTGCTTTAAGCTTTTTGGAAATGTTTCACTTAGTATATAATAATTTTGCTGAAAAATAGATTCAATGCCCGATCTCTGAATATTAGCAGGTTTGGGCCTGGTTAGTACATGGATGAGAGAATGCCTGGGAATACCAGGTGCTTTAAACTTTTTGGAAAATTTTACGATTTATAAAATAATCTTGCAAAAAAAAAAAGAGTCAATGCCCGATCTCTGAATCTTAGCAGGTTTAGGTCTGGTGAGTACTTGGATGAGAAACTGCCTAGGAATACCAGGTGCTTTAAGCTTTTTGGAAATGTTTCACTTAGTATGAAATAATTTTGCTAAAAAATAGATTCAATGCCCGATCTCTGAATCTTAGCAGGTTTAGGTCTGGTTAGTACTTGGATGAGAGACTGCCTAGGAATACCAGGTGCTTTAAACCTTTTGGAAAATTTCACGATTTATATAATAATCTTGCAAAAAAAAAAAAAAAAAAAGAGTCAATGCCCGATCTCTGAATCTTAGCAGGTTTAGGTCTCGTTAGTACTTGGATGAGAGACTGCCTAGGAATACCAGGTGCTTTAAGCTTTTGGGTTTTCTTTCCTACTTATATAATGTACTGGCGATTAGATGGGCTGGTCTTTAAATAGCCCTCTCTTTGCGGCAGTCTTCGCTTACGGCCATACCAACCTGGCTATGCCCGATCTCGTCTGCTCTCGGAAGCTAAGCAGGTTTGGGCCTGGTTAGTACTTGGATGGGAGACTGCTTGGGAATACCAGGTGCTGTAAGCCTTTTGGAAACTTTTCACTTAGTATTTAATAATTTTGCCAAAAAATTGAGTCAATGCCCCATCTCTGAATCTTAGCAGGTTTAGGTCTGGTGAGTACTTGGATGAGAGACTGCCTAGGAATACCAGGTGCTTTAAGCTATTTGGAAATGTTTCACTTAGTACATAATAATTTTGCTAAAAAAATAGATTCAATGCCTGATCTCTGCATCTTAGCAGGTTTAGGTCTGGTTAGTACTTGGATGAGAGACTGCCTAGGAATACCAGGTGCTTTAAGCTTTTGGGTTTTCTTTCCTACTTATATAATGTACTGGCGATTAGATGGGCTGGTCTTTAAATAGCCCTCTCTTTGCAGCAGTCTTCGCTTACGGCCATACCAACCTGGCTATGCCCGATCTCGTCTGCTCTTGGAAGCTAAGCCGGTTTGGGCCTGGTTAGTACTTGGATGGGAGACCGCCTGGGAATACCAGGTGCTGTAAGCTTTTTGGAAACTTTTCACTTAGTATATAATAATTTTGCCAAAAAATAGAGTCAATGCCCGATCTCTGAATATTAGCAGGTTTGGGCCTGGTTAGTACATGGATGAGAGACTGCCTGGGAATACCAGGTGCTTTAAACTTTTTGGAAAATTTCACGATTTATAAAATAATCTTGCAAAAAAAAAAAAAAAAGAGTCAATGCCCGATCTCTGAATCTTAGCAGGTTTAGGTCTGGTGAGTACTTGGATGAGAAACTGCCTAGGAATAGCAGGTGCTTTAAGCTTTTTGGAAATGTTTCACTTAGTATATAATAATTTTGCTGAAAAATAGATTCAATGCCCGATCTCTGAATATTAGCAGGTTTGGGCCTGGTTAGTACATGGATGAGAGACTGCCTGGGAATACCAGGTGCTTTAAACTTTTTGGAAAATTTTACGATTTATAAAATAATCTTGCAAAAAAAAAAAGAGTCAATGCCCGATCTCTGAATCTTAGCAGGTTTAGGTCTGGTGAGTACTTGGATGAGAAACTGCCTAGGAATACCAGGTGCTTTAAGCTTTTTGGAAATGTTTCACTTAGTATGAAATAATTTTGCTAAAAAATAGATTCAATGCCCGATCTCTGAATCTTAGCAGGTTTAGGTCTGGTTAGTACTTGGATGAGAGACTGCCTAGGAATACCAGGTGCTTTAAACCTTTTGGAAAATTTCACGATTTATATAATAATCTTGCAAAAAAAAAAAAAAGAGTCAATGCCCGATCTCTGAATCTTAGCAGGTTTAGGTCTCGTTAGTACTTGGATGAGAGACTGCCTAGGAATACCAGGTGCTTTAAGCTTTTGGGTTTTCTTTCCTACTTATATAATGTACTGGCGATTAGATGGGCTGGTCTTTAAATAGCCCTCTCTTTGCGGCAGTCTTCGCTTACGGCCATACCAACCTGGCTATGCCCGATCTCGTCTGCTCTCGGAAGCTAAGCAGGTTTGGGCCTGGCTTGGATGGGAGACCGCTTGGGAATACCAGGTGCTGTAAGCCTTTTGGAAACTTTTCACTTAGTATATAATAATTTTGCCAAAAAATAGAGTCAATGCCCGATCTCTGAATATTAGCAGGTTTGGGCCTGGTTAGTACATGGATGAGAGACTGCCTGGGAATACCAGGTGCTTTAAACTTTTTGGAAAATTTCACGATTTATAAAATAATCTTGCAAAAAAAAAAAAAAAAGAGTCAATGCCCGATCTCTGAATCTTAGCAGGTTTAGGTCTGGTGAGTACTTGGATGAGAAACTGCCTAGGAATACCAGGTGCTTTAAGCTTTTTGGAAATGTTTCACTTAGTATATAATAATTTTGCTGAAAAATAGATTCAATGCCCGATCTCTGAATATTAGCAGGTTTGGGCCTGGTTAGTACATGGATGAGAGACTGCCTGGGAATACCAGGTGCTTTAAACCTTTTGGAAAATTTCACGATTTATATAAAAATCTTGCAAAAAAAAAAAAAAAAAAAAAGAGTCAATGCCCGATCTCTGAATCTTAGCAGGTTTAGGTCTCGTTAGTACTTGGATGAGAGACTGCCTAGGAATACCAGGTGCTTTAAGCTTTTGGGTTTTCTTTCCTACTTATATAATGTACTGGCGATTAGATGGGCTGGTCTTTAAATAGCCCTCTCTTTGCAGCAGTCTTCGCTTATGGCCATACCAACCTGGCTATGCCCGATCTCGTCTGCTCTCGGAAGCTAAGCAGGTTTGGGCCTGGTTAGTACTTGGATGGGAGACCGCTTGGGAATACCAGGTGCTGTAAGCCTTTTGGAAACTTTTCACTTAGTTTATAATAATTTTGCCAAAAAATAGAGTCAATGCCCCATCTCTGAATCTTAGCAGGTTTAGGTCTGGTGAGTACTTGGATGAGAGACTGCCTAGGAATACCAGGTGCTTTAAGCTTTTTGGAAATGTTTCACTTAGTACATAATAATTTTGCTAAAAAAAAAGATTCAATGCCCGATCTCTGCATCTTAGCAGGTTTAGGTCTGGTTAGTACTTGGATGAGAGACTGCCTAGGAATACCAGGTGCTTTAAGCTTTTGGGTTTTCTTTCCTACTTATATAATGTATTGGCGATTAGATGGGATGGTCTTTAAATAGCCCTCTCTTTGCAGCAGTCTTCACTTACGGCCATACCAACCTGGCTATGCCCGATCTCGTCTGCTCTCGGAAGCTAAGCAGGTTTGGGCCTGGTTAGTACTTGGGTGGGAGACTGCCTGGGAATACCAGGTGCTGTAAGCTTTTTGGAAACTTTTCACTTAGTATATAATAATTTTGCCAAAAAATAGAGTCAATGCCCGATCTCTGAATATTAGCAGGTTTGGGCCTGGTTAGTACATGGATGAGAGACTGCCTAGGAATACCAGGTGCTTTAAACCTTTTGGAAAATTTCACGATTTATATAATAATCTTGCAAAAAAAAAAAAAAAAAAAAGAGTCAATGCCCGATCTCTGAATCTTAGCAGGTTTAGGTCTCGTTAGTACTTGGATGAGAGACTGCCTAGGAATACCAGGTGCTTTAAGCTTTTGGGTTTTCTTTCCTACTTATATAATGTACTGGCGATTAGATGGGCTGGTCTTTAAATAGCCCTCTCTTTGCGGCAGTCTTCGCTTACGGCCATACCAACCTGAGGGCGCTAGAGAGCTAGTGAGAAACAGGAAGTGTGTTGGCTATAGGGAGGTGAGAAAGGCTCACCCAAACTTTTGTGTTGTTTTTTTGCGTTGTTTTTGTTCAAGATAAGTATTTTTGTTTCTAGTTTTTGTGTTATTTTTGTTATTTGTCCTCCCAACAGCTTTGCTGTTTGGGAGGGATCGTTTTAGTTTTGTGTTTTTTGTTAAAATGGACGGATTAACGGCTACAGACATGGATTTGGCAAAACAGACAAGGCAGCTAACTGAAAATGGACTGGATCAAAGACAACGAGAAAAGGATTACCCAGAAAGGCGAATGAAACGGATCTATACCAAGGAAGCAACGGTAGTGATTGATTTGACGGAGGTACAAGATGGGAGAGCAGAGGACATTATAGAAGCATTGAAAGACAAGATCGAAGTGACTAGCATACTAGCGGTAAGACCAAAAATGATGAAACAATATGAAATTACATTGGAAAAAGAGGAAGATATTGAGAAACTAGAAGAAGGATTGATGATTAAAGGAAAGACTTGTGAAATTAAAAAGTTGAACAATAAGGATTTTGCTGTATCTTTCATGCATCTGCCTGCTTACTTGGAGGATGACGATATTTTAAAGAAGCTGGAGGGATGGGGGGTGACTCCTATCTCACAGATCAAAAGGAGATTCTACCCGGGCACCCGCATTGAGGATGGAACGAGATTCCTGAGAGTACGGTTTCCAAAAGAGGTGGCTTCCCTGCCCTACAGCACAAGAATGGAGACGGAAGAAGGACCTCAGTATTTCAGGGTGATACATAGCCAGCAGGTGAGAACCTGTAGGTTATGTATGAGCCCTGAACACATGATGAAGGACTGTCCTGACTTCAAATGCTATAAGTGCTCGGAAAGGGGACATTTCGCGAGGGACTGTAATGCGGTGAGGTGCCCGGACTGCAGGCTTGTGTTAAACAAGTGCGAGTGCTGGTTCGGAGAACAACATCAGGAGGAAGAGCAGGGGTGTGGGCAGATGCATGAGGAAGCCGGTGAAGAGGAGCTACACGAAAACACAGAAGGAACACCAAGAGAGGATACCACAAGCACGGACGTTGAAGAGGAAAGTGAAAGGACTGGATCAACGCAGTGCAGTGAGGAAACGGGGTCACTGATGGAAATAACTGATACTTTACAGATTCAACTGGAAAAGACAGAGGATCAGGAGTGGGTCAGCGAGGATGGGAGAATGGACAAAGACAGTGAATGCATCGACGATGCCGGCACTACAGGAATCAATAAAAGAAGAAGACAAACTAAGGTAACACCAAATTTAGAGAAAGCCAAAAGAAAAGTATTAAAACAAGGATGTGAGGAAAAACAAGACAGTGGGGAAATGGTAAAGGAAGGAGAGTGAATGAACTGACAAAATGGGGATTTTATGGCTTTTATTTTATTTTATGGTGCTGAAATTTGTGACTTTTAATGCTAGAGGATTAATGAATGTTTATAAATTTGAAAAGGTGAAGGAATTGTGTCGAAATGAAGATGTGATTTTATTGCAAGAGACAAACTGGAAAGAGAATGTTATGGAGGATATTAGAAAAAGATGGGAAGGGGAATTACTTGTTAACAATGAAGAGGAAAAAATGGGAGGAGGAGTGGCGGTTTTAATAAGAAAAGACAGAGGTATAAAAACAAAACTTATATATAATGATAAAAAAGGAAAATGTATGGTGGTAGAAATCGAAATGGAAGAAGACAAATTTGTTTTAGTGAACGTGCACGCTCCCAATGGAGAAAAAGAAAAGAAAATATACTTTAATGTTTTAGCTGATGTAATTGAAAAATGGGGGAAGGTGGTGATTGCAGGGGATTTTAACACTGTTTTTAGTAAAATGGATATGGCAAATGGGATGGTTTTTAAATCAGATGGGGGTAGAAAAGAACTAAGGTCATTGATGGAAGAGAAAAATATGATTGATGTGTGGCGGGAAAGAAATGGAAAAAAGAAGGAATTTTCAAGAAGACAGTTGGTGGGGAATTTTATGTGCCAAACCAGAATAGACTATTTTTTAAGTACCAGAAATCTTGAATGTTTCATTGATGGAATATTTTATAAAGAAACGACCTTAAGCGATCACAAAATGGTTTTAATGACGATGGATTTTAAAAGACAAACAAAGGGACCTGGGGTGTGGATTTTAAACACTGAGGTTTTAAAGAATGAAAGTTTTAAAAAAGAGATTGAAATGATATTAGATGGGAGGAAAAAAGACCTGATGTATATGGAAGACAAAAGGCAATGGTGGGAAAATGTTAAGTATGATATTAAGAAATATTCTATGAACTACTGTAATTTATTACAAAAGGTTAAAAGAACCAAGGAGAGAGAAATAAGGAGAACTCTAAAAGAGGAGTTAAATAAAAACGAAGTAGATGTGCAAAAAGTAATTGAAATAGAAAATACGTTGAGAAAAATAGAAGAGGAGAAATGCAAGGGGGCAATGTTGAGAAGCAAAGCAAAATATACGGTGGAAGGGGAAAAATGTAACAGATTCTTTTTTAATCTTGAGAAAAGCAGGGGGAGAGCGGAAACAATTAAAGAACTTAAAAGTAGGAATGGAATGGTGGTCTCAGATACAGAGGGGATTTTAAAAGAAGTGAAATCATTTTATGAGGAACTTTTTAAGTCTGAGGGGGGAGATGAGGAAAAAAGGAATATTTTGTTGCAACAGATAACAAGGAAAGTTGGCGAACAGGATAAAAAAATATGTGAAAGGGAAATAGAAACTGAAGAGATCATACATGCCATAAATCAATTAAGAGTGAGGAAAAGCCCCGGAGTAGATGGTATTGGAAGTGAGTTTTACAAAGTTTTTAAAGAAAAAGTAAGCGTGATTTTAAATGAAATTTTTGAAGAAGTTTTTAAAAAAGAAAGAGTAAGCCCAAGAATGGGGCTAGGATTAATGAAAATAATATACAAGAAAAAAGGAGACAAAACTGAGGTGAAAAATTTTAGACCCATTACAATGCTAAACACTGATTTTAAAATTTTAGCCAAGGTCTTAGCAAACAGATTAAAAAATGTCATGCCAAATATAATAGAAACAAACCAGGCGTATGGAGTAAAGGCGAGAGATATAGCAGATGTTACTAGCAGCATTAGAGATATAGCAGGGTATATAAAAGAAAAAGGCAAAAGTGCTTATGTTATTAGTATGGATTTTGAAAAGGCTTTTGACAGAGTTGAACATGGCTTTTTATTTGCAGTTTTAAAGGAATTTGGGTTTGGGAATAATTTTATTAAATGGATTTCGGTTTTATACAGGGATATTTTTACAAAAGTAAAATGCAATGGTTTTTTAACTCAACCTTTTAAAGTTTTAAGATCCATAAGACAGGGGTGTCCATTGTCGGCGCAGTTGTACTCATTGGTAGCAGAACCTTTAGGGCTTTTAATAAATAGAGAAAAAAGAATAAATGGAATACAAATGGAAGAGGGAGAAGAATTAAAGAAAATATTTCAATATGCTGATGACACGACAATTGTGGTTGAAAATGTAGAAAGTGTTAAAAGAGTGATGGAGAAAACAAAACTGTATTGTGAGGGTTCGGGTGCAAAGATAAATGAAGAAAAAACTGTATACATGAAATATGGAAGGGCGGAGGTTCTTACAGGGGTCTGTAAGTTTACAGAGGTGCAAGAAATAAAGATTTTAGGAATAATTGTAGCAAAGAATGAAAAGGAGGCTACGGACAGTATGTGGGAAGAGACGGTGGGAGGGATGGAAAGAAGACTGATTTTCTGGAGAAGCAGGTTTTTAAGTTTAAAAGGGAAGATTTTAGTTGTAAACATGCTAATGTTATCTAGAATGTGGTATACATTACATGTGATGCCATTGCCAGACTGGGTTTTTAAGAGAATAAAGAAATGTGTTTTAGAATTTTTATGGGACAAAAAGCCTCCAAGAATTGCATATTTTACACTGATTGGGAAACCGGGGGAGGGAGGGATGGGTTTGGTGGATGTAGAACAAAAAATGAAAAGCATGAGAGTAAAGGTGGTAAGAAAATATTTGGATGATACGAACAGAGCAGAGTGGAAGAGATTGATGGCTCTTTATTTAAATAAATGTGGGAATTTTAATTTGGGGGAAAATGTTTTATGGATGAAGCTTAAGAATTGGATGATGGAGGGGATCCCACCATTTTACAAAGAGGTTTTAAGCGCTTGGAGGCTTTTTTTAACAGAGGTGGATTTTAATCCGGAGGGGAGAGAAATGATTTTAAATCAACCTCTGTTTTTAAATGGGAAAATAAAGATGCAAGAGTATGATATCTATTTTAAGAAGTGGTTGCAAGCAGGGTTTGTAAAGGTGAGGGATGTTTTATGGGAATTTAAAGAGGGATTTTTACCACTTCAAGTGATCATAGATGCAATGGATGAGGAGAAGGAGGACTTTAATGTAAATGTTTTAAAAAGACAATATGAACAAGTAAAAAAAGCAATCCCAGGACAATGGCTGGAAGAAATTATTAAGGAGGGAGAAAAAGAAAAGAAAATGAGCGTGTTTCTAAAATGTAAAGACAATATGGTGAATTTTAATTTGGGTTCTGTTAAAATGTTTTATGGTTTTTTTATAAATAGAGTTTTTAAAAAACCTCTTGCCAATCAGTTATGGATAAGGCATTTTAATGAAATTGAAGAGGAAGATATATGGAAGAACATGACATGGAAATGGTTGGATGTGGATTTACAAAGTTTTGATTATTTTATTAGACAAAATGTGATTTTTACTGAAATGAGATTGTGTGCAATGCAGAAAGAAACTAATGCCCAATGCAGAGTTTGTAAAAAAGAAGATGAAGGAATTTTACATTTGTTTTTATTCTGTGAGAAGTTGAGCCCATTTTTTAAGGAATTAAAGGAAATAATCAAAGACTTAAGAGATAATGAGGGGGACTGCAACTGGAATAGATTTTTTATGTTGGGAATGGCAGAGAATACAGCAAACAAGAAACTAATTAATTTGTTTTTAATTTTGGCCAAAAAGGCAATATGGAAAAGAAGGAATATAGTCAAAAACAGAGATTTTATTGCTAACCTATGGTTGATTTTTAAACAGTTGGTTGAAGATTATGTAAAAATGCTGTACAGTTATTTTAAACTGGAAAACAAGATGGGGGTTTTTTATGGAATTTTTACGAAGGAGGTTACATATATTTTAAAACAAAAGCACTTTTATATGCCAAGAGAAGATTAAAGAACTTGATGAATTTGTGAATTTAGATGTTTTTGGTTTTTAGTGTTATGCATATTTTGGAAAAATGCTTTTGTGAAATGCTTTTGTTTTTATGAAAATTTCCCTGTAACAGCTTTAAAGTATTGTATACAACTTGTAATTTGACTGTAAATAAAAAAAAAAAAAAAAAAAAAAAAAAAAAAAAAAAAAAGCTATGCCCGATCTCGTCTGCTCTCGGAAGCTAAGCAGGTTTGGGCCTGGTTAGTACTTGGATGGGAGACCGCTTGGGAATACCAGGTGCTGTAAGCCTTTTGGAAACTTTTCACTTAGTATATAATAATTTTGCCAAAAAATAGAGTCAATGCCCCATCTCTGAATCTTAGCAGGTTTAGGTCTGGTGAGTACTTGGATGAGAGACTGCCTAGGAATACCAGGTGCTTTAAGCTTTTTGGAAATGTTTCACTTAGTACATAATAATTTTGCTAAAAAAATAGATTCAATGCCCGATCTCTGCATCTTAGCAGGTTTAGGTCTGGTAAGTACTTGGATGAGAGACTGCCTAGGAATACCAGGTGCTTTAAGCTTTTGGGTTTTCTTTCCTACTTATATAATGTACTGGCGATTAGATGGGCTGGTCTTTAAATAGCCCTCTCTTTGCAGCAGTCTTCGCTTACGGCCATACCAACCTGGCTATGCCCGATCTAGTCTGCTCTTGGAAGCTAAGCCGGTTTGGGCCTGGTTAGTACTTGGATGGGAGACGCCTGGGAATACCAGGTGCTGTAAGCTTTTTGGAAACTTTTCACTTAGTATATAATAATTTTGCCAAAAAATAGAGTCAATGCCCGATCTCTGAATATTAGCAGGTTTGGGCCTGGTTAGTACATGGATGAGAGACTGCCTGGGAATACCAGGTGCTTTAAACTTTTTGGAAAATTTCACGATTTATAAAATAATCTTGCAAAAAAAAAAAAAAAAAAAAAGAGTCAATGCCGATCTCTGAATCTTAGCAGGTTTAGGTCTGGTGAGTACTTGGATGAGAAACTGCCTAGGAATACCAGGTGCTTTAAGCTTTTTGGAAATGTTTCACTTAGTATAAAATAATTTTGCTAAAAAATAGATTCAATGCCCGATCTCTGAATCTTAGCAGGTTTAGGTCTGGTTAGTACTTGGATGAGAGACTGCCTAGGGATACCAGGTGCTTTAAACCTTTTGGAAAATTTCACGATTTATATAATAATCTTGCAAAAAAAAAAAAAAAAAAAGAGTCAATGCCCGATCTCTGAATCTTAGCAGGTTTAGGTCTCGTTAGTACTTGGATGAGAGACTGCCTAGGAATACCAGGTGCTTTAAGCTTTTGGGTTTTCTTTCCTACTTATATAATGTACTGGCGATTAGATGGGCTGGTCTTTAAATAGCCCTCTCTTTGCGGCAGTCTTCGCTTACGGCCATACCAACCTGGCTATGCCCGATCTCGTCTGCTCTCGGAAGCTAAGCAGGTTTGGGCCTGGTTAGTACTTGGATGGGAGACCGCTTGGGAATACCAGGTGCTGTAAGCCTTTTGGAAACTTTTCACTTAGTATATAATAATTTTGCCAAAAAATAGAGTCAATGCCCGATCTCTGAATATTAGCAGGTTTGGGCCTGGTTAGTACATGGATGAGAGACTGCCTGGGAATACCAGGTGCTTTAAACTTTTTGGAAAATTTCACGATTTATAAAATAATCTTGCAAAAAAAAAAAAAAAAAGAGTCAATGCCCGATCTCTGAATCTTAGCAGGTTTAGGTCTGGTGAGTACTTGGATGAGAAACTGCCTAGGAATACCAGGTGCTTTAAGCTTTTTGGAAATGTTTCACTTAGTATATAATAATTTTGCTGAAAAATAGATTCAATGCCCGATCTCTGAATATTAGCAGGTTTGGGCCTGGTTAGTACATGGATGAGAGACTGCCTGGGAATACCAGGTGCTTTAAACCTTTTGGAAAATTTCACGATTTATATAAAAATCTTGCAAAAAAAAAAAAAAAAAAAAAGAGTCAATGCCCGATCTCTGAATCTTAGCAGGTTTAGGTCTCGTTAGTACTTGGATGAGAGACTGCCTAGGAATACCAGGTGCTTTAAGCTTTTGGGTTTTCTTTCCTACTTATATAATGTACTGGCGATTAGATGGGCTGGTCTTTAAATAGCCCTCTCTTTGCAGCAGTCTTCGCTTACGGCCATACCAACCTGGCTATGCCCGATCTCGTCTGCTCTCGGAAGCTAAGCAGGTTTGGGCCTGGTTAGTACTTGGATGGGAGACCGCTTGGGAATACCAGGTGCTGTAAGCCTTTTGGAAACTTTTCACTTAGTTTATAATAATTTTGCCAAAAAATAGAGTCAATGCCCCATCTCTGAATCTTAGCAGGTTTAGGTCTGGTGAGTACTTGGATGAGAGACTGCCTAGGAATACCAGGTGCTTTAAGCTTTTTGGAAATGTTTCACTTAGTACATAATAATTTTGCTAAAAAAATAGATTCAATGCCCGATCTCTGCATCTTAGCAGGTTTAGGTCTGGTTAGTACTTGGATGAGAGACTGCCTAGGAATACCAGGTGCTTTAAGCTTTTGGGTTTTCTTTCCTACTTATATAATGTATTGGCGATTAGATGGGCTGGTCTTTAAATAGCCCTCTCTTTGCAGCAGTCTTCACTTACGGCCATACCAACCTGGCTATGCCCGATCTCGTCTGCTCTCGGAAGCTAAGCAGGTTTGGGCCTGGTTAGTACTTGGGTGGGAGACTGCCTGGGAATACCAGGTGCTGTAAGCTTTTTGGAAACTTTTCACTTAGTATATAATAATTTTGCCAAAAAATAGAGTCAATGCCCGATCTCTGAATATTAGCAGGTTTGGGCCTGGTTAGTACATGGATGAGAGACTGCCTGGGAATACCAGGTGCTTTAAACTTTTTGGAAAATTTTACGATTTATAAAATAATCTTGCAAAAAAAAAAAAAAGAGTCAATACCCGATCTCTGAATCTTAGCAGGTTTAGGTCTGGTGAGTACTTGGATGAGAAACTGCCTAGGAATACCAGGTGCTTTAAGCTTTTTGGAAATGTTTCACTTAGTATGAAATAATTTTGCTAAAAAATAGATTCAATGCCCGATCTCTGAATCTTAGCAGGTTTAGGTCTGGTTAGTACTTGGATGAGAGACTGCCTAGGAATACCAGGTGCTTTAAACCTTTTGGAAAATTTCACGATTTATATAATAATCTTGCAAAAAAAAAAAAAAAAAAAAAAGAGTCAATGCCCGATCTCTGAATCTTAGCAGGTTTAGGTCTCGTTAGTACTTGGATGAGAGACTGCCTAGGAATACCAGGTGCTTTAAGCTTTTGGGTTTTCTTTCCTACTTATATAATGTACTGGCGATTAGATGGGCTGGTCTTTAAATAGCCCTCTCTTTGCGGCAGTCTTCGCTTACGGCCATACCACCCTGAGCACCTGTGATTGTTGGTACATTCCAGGAAGTAAGAGGTGGCAGTAGGGAGAGAAAGGCTCTCCCATGTGTTTGTTTTGGTTTGTCTTATATTATATTGTATTTAGTTAAATATTTATTTTTTTCTTGGTTTGTTTTATTATTTTTTAGGGCCCTGAGCAGAATTTACTGCTTAGGGCCAAAGGAGCTTTAAAGCTCTTAAAGTTTTGATTATGGAGGAACAACATGGCAATGGCAAAGACATGGCTGAGGAAAAAAGCAACAGTAAAGAACTTCAAAAAGATACTGGAGAAAGAATAAAGCAAAGGAAATCAACAGAGACAAGTGAGGTGAGAAGAAAAAGGAATGAGATGAAAGATAATGAACAACAAAAGCATTACTCAAAGGAGGCCACAGTGATTGTTAATGCTACAGAAGTAAGAGATCGAAGGGTGGAGGAAGTGATAAAAGCGGTGATTGAAAAAGTTGGACTGAGTAAAGTGTTAGCGGTAAGACCAAGATTAAATAATGAGTATGAGGTAACCGTAACGGATGAAGAAGCATGTGAAGTTTTAAAGGAAGGACTAACAGTAAAAGGAATTGTGTGTGAAGTGAGGAATCTTCAAGAAAGAGAGTGTGTTGTTTCATTCATGCACTTACCAGCTTATATAACAGATGAAGAAATAATGGCAAAATTGCGAACATGGGGAGTTAAAGTTACATCTGCAATAAGAAGAAGGTACTATCCAGACACTACAATTACAGATGGAACAAGATATGTCCGTGTGAAATTCCCTAAGGAGGTGTTATCACTGCCTTACAGCACGAGATTTGATACTGCAGAGGGAGTGCAATATTTTAGGATCATACATGATCGTCAAATGAAGATCTGTAGATTGTGTATGAAACCGGGACACATTTTGAAGGACTGTCCAGACTTTTCCTGTCGAGATTGTGGAGAAAAGGGACATTTTTCGAGGGAATGTGATGCTGTAAGATGCCCGGAGTGTCGTAAAGTACTGGTGAAATGTGAATGCTGGATAGAGGAGGATGCTGAAACGGATAAAGACTATGAGCAAGTGGATGAAATGGAGAAATCACAGGATGTGGACGACGCAAAGGAGGATGAACAAACAGAACAGACTGAGGAAGAAGATGAGAATCAAAAAGGAGAAGATGCAGAGGAGGAACAGAAGTACTGTGAAATGGAAAAAGAGCAAGAGGAAGAAGGACATGGAATACAAACGGAAATCTTGAAACAAACAAGAGAGGAGGAAAAGGAAAGGCAGGAAATGCAAATGATAGAGACAGCAACGCTAGGGAGAAAAGAAGACAACAAAAATGACTGGGAAAAGGTTACAATAACAAGAAGAAGACAACTAAAGGTAAAACCAAATTTAGAGAATGTACAAAACAGACATATAATTAAAAAAAAAGAACTGAAAGAGAAAGTATTTAAAAAAAGAGACTATGGTGAAAATAGTTTTGAGGTATTAATGCAGCTGGGAAAAGTTGATGAATGTTCAGAATAATATGTACTTTGCTATGTATTATGTTCTTGAAAATTGCAACACTTAATGTAAGAGGGTTACTAGAAAAAGGGAAATTTGAAAAGTTGAAACTTTTGTGTAGTAGATCAAATGTTTTAGTGGTTCAAGAAACAAATTGGAGGGATGAAGTAATGGAAAGTTTAAAAAAAAAATGGAAAGGTGATATATTTTATAGTAATGGTGATGGGAGGCTAGGTAGGGGAGTAGCATTTTTAATTAAAAAGGGCGTGTGTGAAAAAGCACAAGTGGTTTATGATGATATGCAAGGAAAGTGTTTGATAGTGAAAATGATGGAGGGGGAGACAGATATAGTTCTGTGTAATATTCATGCTCCTGTGGTAGAAAAAGAAAAGGTGTTATTTTTTAAGAACCTAAAAGATATTATTGTGAAATGGGAGAATATTTTAATTATGGGGGATTTTAACACTACGTTTAGCAAGATGGATATTGCAGATGGGATGGTTTTTAAATCTGATAGTGGAAGGAAGGAATTAAAAAGTCTAATGGAAGAAAATAACTTTGTGGACGTTTGGAGAGAAAGAAACGAGGGGATACGAGAATTCTCAAGGCAACAGGCGTTGAAGAATTTTATATGCAGAAGTAGAATAGATTTCTTGATAAGTAAAAGGGAAATGTTGAAGATAATAGATACTATATATTACAAGGAAACAATGTTAAGTGATCATAAAGTTGTATGTATACAAGTTGATATGAATAATTTTAAAAGAGGGCCGGGAATATGGATGTTAAACACTGAGATTTTAAAAGATGAGAATTTTAAGGAACAAATAGAGGTATTAATAAAGAAGGAAAAAGGAAATCAGATGTATAAGGATGAAAAGAGAATTTGGTGGGATAATTTAAAATATGACATTGGAAAATGTGCAAGAGAACATAGTAAAATAATACAGAAAATTAAAAAAAGAAAAGAAAAAGAAATAAGAATAGAATTAAGAGATGAGCTAAGTAAGGAGGTTGTCAATTTACAGAAAACCGTAATGTTGGAGGAAAAAATAAAGGATATAGAAGACAAAAAATATAAAGGAGCAATGATAAGAAGTAAAGCAAAATACTTAGTGGAAGGTGAAAAATGTACAAGGTTCTTTTTTAATATGGAAAAAAACAGACAGAGAGCAGGAATGATTAAAGAATTAATAGGAAAAGGAGGAGGAAAGGTAAAAGAAAAAGAAGAAGTTTTAAAAGAAATAAAAGATTATTATGAAAATTTGTTTAAAAGGGAAGGAGTGGGTAGAGAAGAAATTGAATTTCTGGTAGGGAAAATCAAAATAAAGATAGATAATGGTGATAAAAAATTATGTGAAAGGGGAATTGGAAAAGAAGATATAGATGAAGCAATAATGCAGCTAAATAATGGTAAAAGTCCAGGAAAAGATGGTCTTCCAAGTGAATTTTATAAGGTTTTTAGAAATGTAATGACACCAATTTTAAAAGATGTGTATGACGAAATTTTTAAAAAGGAAGAAACCAGTTATTTTATGGGGATAGGATTAGTAAAATTAATTTATAAAAGAAAAGGGGACATTGCAGATCTTAAAAATTATAGACCAATAACTATGTTAAATACAGATTTTAAAATATTATCAACGATTTTAGCTAACAGATTGAAGAAAATTTTACCAAATATAATACAGACAAACCAGGCATATGCAATACCAGGAAGAGATATTACAGATACTATTAGTAGTATAAGAGATGTTGTAAGTTACATGATCTCTGAAAAAAAAAGTGGATATGTAATAAGTCTTGATTTAGAAAAGGCCTTTGACCGTGTTGAACATGAGTATTTGTTTAGAATTTTACAACAGTTTGGTTTTGGTGAAAAATTTATTAAGTGGTTGAAGATTTTATATAAAGATTCTAAAAGTCAAGTAAAGTGCAATGGTTTTTTAACAGAGACCTTTTATTTAACTAGATCTATTAGACAAGGTTGTCCATTATCAGCTTTGCTGTACAGTTTAGTGGCAGAGGCATTAGGGTTGGCAATAACGGAAGAGAAAGAAATTAGAGGAATAGACACAGAAGAAAATAGAGAGTTGCAGAAAGTATATCAATATGCAGATGATACGACTATAATAGTGCAAGATGTGGCTAGTGTAGTTAAAGCAATGGACATAATAGAAAAATACTGTAAAGGTTCTGGAGCTAAGATAAATCAACAAAAAACTGTTATTATGAGTATAGGAAAAATTGAAAAAATTCAAAAAATGTATCCATTTAAAGAAGAAGAGAGCTTGAAGATTTTGGGTGTGAGGATTGGGAAAAATGAGAAAATGGTGAGAGATTTGATGTGGGATGAAGTGGTGGGTGAAATGGAAAGAGTGTTAAATTATTGGAAACAAAGGGAATTAACTTTAAGAGGGAAGGTTTTGGTTATAAATGCATTAATGATGGCAAAAATGTGGTATGTTTTGGGTGTGATACCCATGCCTATGGGAATTAGTAAAAGATTAAAAAAAGATGTTTTAAATTTCCTCTGGGGCTCTAAGCCATCAAGGATTTCTTATAATACACTAATAGGGGCCATAGAAGAAGGTGGGTTAGGGCTGCAAGATCCAGAATTAAAAAAAAAGAGCTTTAGAGTTAAAACTGTGAAAACTTTTTTAAATGAAGAGAATAAAGCTGAATGGAAAATACTTATGAGAATGTTTTTAAATAAATGCGGACATATGAAAATAGGACCTGATATTCTGTGGATGAAATTAAAACCTAAATTGATAACAGGAATTCCGGAGTTTTATAAAGAAGTTTTAGAAGCATGGGCAGAATTTTTACCAAATGTATGTATTAAACCTATTAGGAGATTGGAGTTTTTAACACAGCCTTTGTTTCTGAATGAGAATGTTGTATATAGAGGAAAAGAATTATTTTTTAAACATTGGATTAATGCTGGATTTAAAACAATAAGGGATGTTTTGTATGAAGTGAGGGAAGGTTTTTTACCTTTGCAAGCAATTTATGATGAAGTGAAAAATACTGAAAATCATGTTAATAAGAATGTTTTAAAAAAGCAATATGATAAAATAAAGGAGGCAATTCCAAAGGAATGGTTAGTAAACATAGAAAAACAAGGACAAGACAGTGAAGATGATAAAATGAAGGTTTTCTTAAAAGCAAAAGGAGAAAAGGAGCCTTTTCATGTGAGTCATCTTAGGACTTTTTATGTTTTGTTTAGAAATAGTGTTTTTAAGGAACCAGCTGGGAATACATTTTGGAAAAATGTTTTTATAAACCTTGAGGAAGAAGTTCTGTGGAGAAATTTGAGAAAATGGCATATTGATGTTAAAATGGAGAACCTGGATTTTTATATAAGGCATAATATAATCTTTTCTGAAGAGAAGTTGTATAAATGTGGAATGACTGGGGATGCATTGTGTAAAGTCTGTTGTGAAAAAACTGAAGGAATTGTGCACATGTTTTTATCATGTAAAGAACTGATCTTTTTCAGAGACAAAATTAAAAATGTGATTAAGAGTATGTTAGGAGAAAAAATGGATGTAATAGAAGATGAAGAGAGTTGGAATTGTATATTTTTATTTGGAATGAATGAGAAATCTGATAATCAAAATGTTATAAATTTGTTTTTAATTGTAGCTAGATATGCAATATGGTGTAGGAGAAATATAGCAAGAGACAAAAACAAAAAACTGGGATTATGGATTTATTTTAAGAAAAAACTGGAAGATTATATACGAACACTAGAAAGTTATTTTAAAGCAGAAGGTACAATTTATGTATTTGATAAACTAATTCTAAATAACAATCCTTATGTTTTGAAAACACAGAATGGACTGGAAATAAATTTGTAGTTGTTTTTTTTTTTTTTTTTTTTTTTTTTTTAGGTGAAAATGATTATGTTTGCTTAGAAACTTTAATGTAACCTTAATTGAGATGTTTGCATTTATTTTGTAGAAGAGAGGTTTCTATAACAAGAATGATTTAAATGTGAAATATTTTATGTATTTTTTCTTTTTGTACTGAAATATTTTTAATAAAAAAAAAAAAAAAAATGCCCGATCTCGTCTGCTCTCGGAAGCTAAGCAGGTTTGGGCCTGGTTAGTACTTGGATGGGAGACCGCTTGGGAATACCAGGTGCTGTAAGCCTTTTGGAAACTTTTCACTTAGTATATAATAATTTTGCCAAAAAATAGAGTCAATGCCCCATCTCTGAATCTTAGCAGGTTTAGGTCTGGTGAGTACTTGGATGAGAGACTGCCTGGGAATACCAGGTGCTTTAAGCTTTTTGGAAATGTTTCACTTAGTACATAATAATTTTGCTAAAAAAATAGATTCAATGCCCGATCTCTGCATCTTAGCAGGTTTAGGTCTGGTAAGTACTTGGATGAGAGACTGCCTAGGAATACCAGGTGCTTTAAGCTTTTGGGTTTTCTTTCCTACTTATATAATGTACTGGCGATTAGATGGGCTGGTCTTTAAATAGCCCTCTCTTTGCGGCAGTCTTCGCTTACGGCCATACCAACCTGGCTATGCCCGATCTCGTCTGCTCTCGGAAGCTAAGCAGGTTTGGGCCTGGTTAGTACTTGGATGGGAGACCGCTTGGGAATACCAGGTGCTGTAAGCCTTTTGGAAACTTTTCACTTAGTATATAATAATTTTGCCAAAAAATAGAGTCAATGCCCGAACTCTGAATATTAGCAGGTTTGGGCCTGGTTAGTACATGGATGAGAGACTGCCTGGGAATACCAGGTGCTTTAAACTTTTTGGAAAATTTCACGATTTATAAAATAATCTTGCAAAAAAAAAAAAAAAAAGAGTCAATGCCCGATCTCTGAATCTTAGCAGGTTTAGGTCTGGTGAGTACTTGGATGAGAAACTGCCTAGGAATACCAGGTGCTTTAAGCTTTTTGGAAATGTTTCACTTAGTATATAATAATTTTGCTGAAAAATAGATTCAATGCCCGATCTCTGAATATTAGCAGGTTTGGGCCTGGTTAGTACATGGATGAGAGACTGCCTAGGAATACCAGGTGCTTTAAACCTTTTGGAAAATTTCACGATTTATATAAAAATCTTGCAAAAAAAAAAAAAAAAAAAAAGAGTCAATGCCCGATCTCTGAATCTTAGCAGGTTTAGGTCTCGTTAGTACTTGGATGAGAGACTGCCTAGGAATACCAGGTGCTTTAAGCTTTTGGGTTTTCTTTCCTACTTATATAATGTACTGGCGATTAGATGGGCTGGTCTTTAAATAGCCCTCTCTTTGCAGCAGTCTTCGCTTACGGCCATACCAACCTGGCTATGCCCGATCTCGTCTGCTCTCGGAAGCTAAGCAGGTTTGGGCCTGGTTAGTACTTGGATGGGAGACCGCTTGGGAATACCAGGTGCTGTAAGCCTTTTGGAAACTTTTCACTTAGTTTATAATAATTTTGCCAAAAAATAGAGTCAATGCCCCATCTCTGAATCTTAGCAGGTTTAGGTCTGGTGAGTACTTGGATGAGAGACTGCCTAGGAATACCAGGTGCTTTAAGCTTTTTGGAAATGTTTCACTTAGTACATAATAATTTTGCTAAAAAAATAGATTCAATGCCCGATCTCTGCATCTTAGCAGGTTTAGGTCTGGTTAGTACTTGGATGAGAGACTGCCTAGGAATACCAGGTGCTTTAAGCTTTTGGGTTTTCTTTCCTACTTATATAATGTATTGGCGATTAGATGGGCTGGTCTTTAAATAGCCCTCTCTTTGCAGCAGTCTTCACTTAAGGCCATACCAACCTGGCTATGCCCGATCTCGTCTGCTCTCGGAAGCTAAGCAGGTTTGGGCCTGGTTAGTACTTGGGTGGGAGACTGCCTGGGAATACCAGGTGCTGTAAGCTTTTTGGAAACTTTTCACTTAGTATATAATAATTTTGCCAAAAAATAGAGTCAATGCCCGATCTCTGAATATTAGCAGGTTTGGGCCTGGTTAGTACATGGATGAGAGACTGCCTGGGAATACCAGGTGCTTTAAACTTTTTGGAAAATTTTACGATTTATAAAATAATCTTGCAAAAAAAAAAAAAGAGTCAATACCCGATCTCTGAATCTTAGCAGGTTTAGGTCTGGTGAGTACTTGGATGAGAAACTGCCTAGGAATACCAGGTGCTTTAAGCTTTTTGGAAATGTTTCACTTAGTATGAAATAATTTTGCTAAAAAATAGATTCAATGCCCGATCTCTGAATCTTAGCAGGTTTAGGTCTGGTTAGTACTTGGATGAGAGACTGCCTAGGAATACCAGGTGCTTTAAACCTTTTGGAAAATTTCACGATTTATATAATAATCTTGCAAAAAAAAAAAAAAAAAAAGAGTCAATGCCCGATCTCTGAATCTTAGCAGGTTTAGGTCTCGTTAGTACTTGGATGAGAGACTGCCTAGGAATACCAGGTGCTTTAAGCTTTTGGGTTTTCTTTCCTACTTATATAATGTACTGGCGATTAGATGGGCTGGTCTTTAAATAGCCCTCTCTTTGCGGCAGTCTTCGCTTACGGCCATACCACCCTGAGCACCTGTGATTGTTGGTACATTCCAGGAAGTAAGAGGTGGCAGTAGGGAGAGAAAGGCTCTCCCATATGTTTGTTTTGGTTTGTCTTATATTATATTGTATTTAGTTAAATATTTATTTTTTTCTTGGTTTGTTTTATTATTTTTTAGGGCCCTGAGCAGAATTTACTGCTTAGGGCCAAAGGAGCTTTAAAGCTCTTAAAGTTTTGATTATGGAGGAACAACATGGCAATGGCAAAGACATGGCTGAGGAAAAAAGCAACAGTAAAGAACTTCAAAAAGATACTGGAGAAAGAATAAAGCAAAGGAAATCAACAGAGACAAGTGAGGTGAGAAGAAAAAGGAATGAGATGAAAGATAATGAACAACAAAAGCATTACTCAAAGGAGGCCACAGTGATTGTTAATGCTACAGAAGTAAGAGATCGAAGGGTGGAGGAAGTGATAAAAGCGGTGATTGAAAAAGTTGGACTGAGTAAAGTGTTAGCGGTAAGACCAAGATTAAATAATGAGTATGAGGTAACCGTAACGGATGAAGAAGCATGTGAAGTTTTAAAGGAAGGACTAACAGTAAAAGGAATTGTGTGTGAAGTGAGGAATCTTCAAGAAAGAGAGTGTGTTGTTTCATTCATGCACTTACCAGCTTATATAACAGATGAAGAAATAATGGCAAAATTGCGAACATGGGGAGTTAAAGTTACATCTGCAATAAGAAGAAGGTACTATCCAGACACTACAATTACAGATGGAACAAGATATGTCCGTGTGAAATTCCCTAAGGAGGTGTTATCACTGCCTTACAGCACGAGATTTGATACTGCAGAGGGAGTGCAATATTTTAGGATCATACATGATCGTCAAATGAAGATCTGTAGATTGTGTATGAAACCGGGACACATTTTGAAGGACTGTCCAGACTTTTCCTGTCGAGATTGTGGAGAAAAGGGACATTTTTCGAGGGAATGTGATGCTGTAAGATGCCCGGAGTGTCGTAAAGTACTGGTGAAATGTGAATGCTGGATAGAGGAGGATGCTGAAACGGATAAAGACTATGAGCAAGTGGATGAAATGGAGAAATCACAGGATGTGGACGACGCAAAGGAGGATGAACAAACAGAACAGACTGAGGAAGAAGATGAGAATCAAAAAGGAGAAGATGCAGAGGAGGAACAGAAGTACTGTGAAATGGAAAAAGAGCAAGAGGAAGAAGGACATGGAATACAAACGGAAATCTTGAAACAAACAAGAGAGGAGGAAAAGGAAAGGCAGGAAATGCAAATGATAGAGACAGCAACGCTAGGGAGAAAAGAAGACAACAAAAATGACTGGGAAAAGGTTACAATAACAAGAAGAAGACAACTAAAGGTAAAACCAAATTTAGAGAATGTACAAAACAGACATATAATAAAAAAAAAAAGAACTGAAAGAGAAAGTATTTAAAAAAAGAGACTATGGTGAAAATAGTTTTGAGGTATTAATGCAGCTGGGAAAAGTTGATGAATGTTCAGAATAATATGTACTTTGCTATGTATTATGTTCTTGAAAATTGCAACACTTAATGTAAGAGGGTTACTAGAAAAAGGGAAATTTGAAAAGTTGAAACTTTTGTGTAGTAGATCAAATGTTTTAGTGGTTCAAGAAACAAATTGGAGGGATGAAGTAATGGAAAGTTTAAAAAAAAAATGGAAAGGTGATATATTTTATAGTAATGGTGATGGGAGGCTAGGTAGGGGAGTAGCATTTTTAATTAAAAAGGGCGTGTGTGAAAAAGCACAAGTGGTTTATGATGATATGCAAGGAAAGTGTTTGATAGTGAAAATGATGGAGGGGGAGACAGATATAGTTCTGTGTAATATTCATGCTCCTGTGGTAGAAAAAGAAAAGGTGTTATTTTTTAAGAACCTAAAAGATATTATTGTGAAATGGGAGAATATTTTAATTATGGGGGATTTTAACACTACGTTTAGCAAGATGGATATTGCAGATGGGATGGTTTTTAAATCTGATAGTGGAAGGAAGGAATTAAAAAGTCTAATGGAAGAAAATAACTTTGTGGACGTTTGGAGAGAAAGAAACGAGGGGATACGAGAATTCTCAAGGCAACAGGCGTTGAAGAATTTTATATGCAGAAGTAGAATAGATTTCTTGATAAGTAAAAGGGAAATGTTGAAGATAATAGATACTATATATTACAAGGAAACAATGTTAAGTGATCATAAAGTTGTATGTATACAAGTTGATATGAATAATTTTAAAAGAGGGCCGGGAATATGGATGTTAAACACTGAGATTTTAAAAGATGAGAATTTTAAGGAACAAATAGAGGTATTAATAAAGAAGGAAAAAGGAAATCAGATGTATAAGGATGAAAAGAGAATTTGGTGGGATAATTTAAAATATGACATTGGAAAATGTGCAAGAGAACATAGTAAAATAATACAGAAAATTAAAAAAAGAAAAGAAAAAGAAATAAGAATAGAATTAAGAGATGAGCTAAGTAAGGAGGTTGTCAATTTACAGAAAACCGTAATGTTGGAGGAAAAAATAAAGGATATAGAAGACAAAAAATATAAAGGAGCAATGATAAGAAGTAAAGCAAAATACTTAGTGGAAGGTGAAAAATGTACAAGGTTCTTTTTTAATATGGAAAAAAACAGACAGAGAGCAGGAATGATTAAAGAATTAATAGGAAAAGGAGGAGGAAAGGTAAAAGAAAAAGAAGAAGTTTTAAAAGAAATAAAAGATTATTATGAAAATTTGTTTAAAAGGGAAGGAGTGGGTAGAGAAGAAATTGAATTTCTGGTAGGGAAAATCAAAATAAAGATAGATAATGGTGATAAAAAATTATGTGAAAGGGGAATTGGAAAAGAAGATATAGATGAAGCAATAATGCAGCTAAATAATGGTAAAAGTCCAGGAAAAGATGGTCTTCCAAGTGAATTTTATAAGGTTTTTAGAAATGTAATGACACCAATTTTAAAAGATGTGTATGACGAAATTTTTAAAAAGGAAGAAACCAGTTATTTTATGGGGATAGGATTAGTAAAATTAATTTATAAAAGAAAAGGGGACATTGCAGATCTTAAAAATTATAGACCAATAACTATGTTAAATACAGATTTTAAAATATTATCAAAGATTTTAGCTAACAGATTGAAGAAAATTTTACCAAATATAATACAGACAAACCAGGCATATGCAATACCAGGAAGAGATATTACAGATACTATTAGTAGTATAAGAGATGTTGTAAGTTACATGATCTCTGAAAAAAAAAGTGGATATGTAATAAGTCTTGATTTAGAAAAGGCCTTTGACCGTGTTGAACATGAGTATTTGTTTAGAATTTTACAACAGTTTGGTTTTGGTGAAAATTTTATTAAGTGGTTGAAGATTTTATATAAAGATTCTAAAAGTCAAGTAAAGTGCAATGGTTTTTTAACAGAGACCTTTTATTTAACTAGATCTATTAGACAAGGTTGTCCATTATCAGCTTTGCTGTACAGTTTAGTGGCAGAGGCATTAGGGTTGGCAATAACGGAAGAGAAAGAAATTAGAGGAATAGACACAGAAGAAAATAGAGAGTTGCAGAAAGTATATCAATATGCAGATGATACGACTATAATAGTGCAAGATGTGGCTAGTGTAGTTAAAGCAATGGACATAATAGAAAAATACTGTAAAGGTTCTGGAGCTAAGATAAATCAACAAAAAACTGTTATTATGAGTATAGGAAAAATTGAAAAAATTCAAAAAATGTATCCATTTAAAGAAGAAGAGAGCTTGAAGATTTTGGGTGTGAGGATTGGGAAAAATGAGAAAATGGTGAGAGATTTGATGTGGGATGAAGTGGTGGGTGAAATGGAAAGAGTGTTAAATTATTGGAAACAAAGGGAATTAACTTTAAGAGGGAAGGTTTTGGTTATAAATGCATTAATGATGGCAAAAATGTGGTATGTTTTGGGTGTGATACCCATGCCTATGGGAATTAGTAAAAGATTAAAAAAAGATGTTTTAAATTTCCTCTGGGGCTCTAAGCCATCAAGGATTTCTTATAATACACTAATAGGGGCCATAGAAGAAGGTGGGTTAGGGCTGCAAGATCCAGAATTAAAAAAAAAGAGCTTTAGAGTTAAAACTGTGAAAACTTTTTTAAATGAAGAGAATAAAGCTGAATGGAAAATACTTATGAGAATGTTTTTAAATAAATGCGGACATATGAAAATAGGACCTGATATTCTGTGGATGAAATTAAAACCTAAATTGATAACAGGAATTCCGGAGTTTTATAAAGAAGTTTTAGAAGCATGGGCAGAATTTTTACCAAATGTATGTATTAAACCTATTAGGAGATTGGAGTTTTTAACACAGCCTTTGTTTCTGAATGAGAATGTTGTATATAGAGGAAAAGAATTATTTTTTAAACATTGGATTAATGCTGGATTTAAAACAATAAGGGATGTTTTGTATGAAGTGAGGGAAGGTTTTTTACCTTTGCAAGCAATTTATGATGAAGTGAAAAATACTGAAAATCATGTTAATAAGAATGTTTTAAAAAAGCAATATGATAAAATAAAGGAGGCAATTCCAAAGGAATGGTTAGTAAACATAGAAAAACAAGGACAAGACAGTGAAGATGATAAAATGAAGGTTTTCTTAAAAGCAAAAGGAGAAAAGGAGCCTTTTCATGTGAGTCATCTTAGGACTTTTTATGTTTTGTTTAGAAATAGTGTTTTTAAGGAACCAGCTGGGAATACATTTTGGAAAAATGTTTTTATAAACCTTGAGGAAGAAGTTCTGTGGAGAAATTTGAGAAAATGGCATATTGATGTTAAAATGGAGAACCTGGATTTTTATATAAGGCATAATATAATCTTTTCTGAAGAGAAGTTGTATAAATGTGGAATGACTGGGGATGCATTGTGTAAAGTCTGTTGTGAAAAAACTGAAGGAATTGTGCACATGTTTTTATCATGTAAAGAACTGATCTTTTTCAGAGACAAAATTAAAAATGTGATTAAGAGTATGTTAGGAGAAAAAATGGATGTAATAGAAGATGAAGAGAGTTGGAATTGTATATTTTTATTTGGAATGAATGAGAAATCTGATAATCAAAATGTTATAAATTTGTTTTTAATTGTAGCTAGATATGCAATATGGTGTAGGAGAAATATAGCAAGAGACAAAAACAAAAAACTGGGATTATGGATTTATTTTAAGAAAAAACTGGAAGATTATATACGAACACTAGAAAGTTATTTTAAAGCAGAAGGTACAATTTATGTATTTGATAAACTAATTCTAAATAACAATCCTTATGTTTTGAAAACACAGAATGGACTGGAAATAAATTTGTAGTTGTTTTTTTTTTTTTTTTTTTTTTTTTTTTTTTTTTTTTTTAGGTGAAAATGATTATGTTTGCTTAGAAACTTTAATGTAACCTTAATTGAGATGTTTGCATTTATTTTGTAGAAGAGAGGTTTCTATAACAAGAATGATTTAAATGTGAAATATTTTATGTATTTTTTCTTTTTGTACTGAAATATTTTTAATAAAAAAAAAAAAAAAAATGCCCGATCTCGTCTGCTCTCGGAAGCTAAGCAGGTTTGGGCCTGGTTAGTACTTGGATGGGAGACCGCTTGGGAATACCAGGTGCTGTAAGCCTTTTGGAAACTTTTCACTTAGTATATAATAATTTTGCCAAAAAATAGAGTCAATGCCCCATCTCTGAATCTTAGCAGGTTTAGGTCTGGTGAGTACTTGGATGAGAGACTGCCTAGGAATACCAGGTGCTTTAAGCTTTTTGGAAATGTTTCACTTAGTACATAATAATTTTGCTAAAAAAATAGATTCAATGCCCGATCTCTGCATCTTAGCAGGTTTAGGTCTGGTAAGTACTTGGATGAGAGACTGCCTAGGAATACCAGGTGCTTTAAGCTTTTGGGTTTTCTTTCCTACTTATATAATGTACTGGCGATTAGATGGGCTGGTCTTTAAATAGCCCTCTCTTTGCGGCAGTCTTCGCTTACGGCCATACCAACCTGGCTATGCCCGATCTCGTCTGCTCTCGGAAGCTAAGCAGGTTTGGGCCTGGTTAGTACTTGGATGGGAGACCGCTTGGGAATACCAGGTGCTGTAAGCCTTTTGGAAACTTTTCACTTAGTATATAATAATTTTGCCAAAAAATAGAGTCAATGCCCGAACTCTGAATATTAGCAGGTTTGGGCCTGGTTAGTACATGGATGAGAGACTGCCTGGGAATACCAGGTGCTTTAAACTTTTTGGAAAATTTCACGATTTATAAAATAATCTTGCAAAAAAAAAAAAAAAAAGAGTCAATGCCCGATCTCTGAATCTTAGCAGGTTTAGGTCTGGTGAGTACTTGGATGAGAAACTGCCTAGGAATACCAGGTGCTTTAAGCTTTTTGGAAATGTTTCACTTAGTATATAATAATTTTGCTGAAAAATAGATTCAATGCCCGATCTCTGAATATTAGCAGGTTTGGGCCTGGTTAGTACATGGATGAGAGACTGCCTGGGAATACCAGGTGCTTTAAACCTTTTGGAAAATTTCACGATTTATATAAAAATCTTGCAAAAAAAAAAAAAAAAAAAGAGTCAATGCCCGATCTCTGAATCTTAGCAGGTTTAGGTCTCGTTAGTACTTGGATGAGAGACTGCCTAGGAATACCAGGTGCTTTAAGCTTTTGGGTTTTCTTTCCTACTTATATAATGTACTGGCGATTAGATGGGCTGGTCTTTAAATAGCCCTCTCTTTGCAGCAGTCTTCGCTTACGGCCATACCAACCTGGCTATGCCCGATCTCGTCTGCTCTCGGAAGCTAAGCAGGTTTGGGCCTGGTTAGTACTTGGATGGGAGACCGCTTGGGAATACCAGGTGCTGTAAGCCTTTTGGAAACTTTTCACTTAGTTTATAATAATTTTGCCAAAAAATAGAGTCAATGCCCCATCTCTGAATCTTAGCAGGTTTAGGTCTGGTGAGTACTTGGATGAGAGACTGCCTAGGAATACCAGGTGCTTTAAGCTTTTTGGAAATGTTTCACTTAGTACATAATAATTTTGCTAAAAAAATAGATTCAATGCCCGATCTCTGCATCTTAGCAGGTTTAGGTCTGGTTAGTACTTGGATGAGAGACTGCCTAGGAATACCAGGTGCTTTAAGCTTTTGGGTTTTCTTTCCTACTTATATAATGTATTGGCGATTAGATGGGCTGGTCTTTAAATAGCCCTCTCTTTGCAGCAGTCTTCACTTACGGCCATACCAACCTGGCTATGCCCGATCTCGTCTGCTCTCGGAAGCTAAGCAGGTTTGGGCCTGGTTAGTACTTGGGTGGGAGACTGCCTGGGAATACCAGGTGCTGTAAGCTTTTTGGAAACTTTTCACTTAGTATATAATAATTTTGCCAAAAAATAGAGTCAATGCCCGATCTCTGAATATTAGCAGGTTTGGGCCTGGTTAGTACATGGATGAGAGACTGCCTGGGAATACCAGGTGCTTTAAACTTTTTGGAAAATTTTACGATTTATAAAATAATCTTGCAAAAAAAAAAAAAGAGTCAATACCCGATCTCTGAATCTTAGCAGGTTTAGGTCTGGTGAGTACTTGGATGAGAAACTGCCTAGGAATACCAGGTGCTTTAAGCTTTTTGGAAATGTTTCACTTAGTATGAAATAATTTTGCTAAAAAATAGATTCAATGCCCGATCTCTGAATCTTAGCAGGTTTAGGTCTGGTTAGTACTTGGATGAGAGACTGCCTAGGAATACCAGGTGCTTTAAACCTTTTGGAAAATTTCACGATTTATATAATAATCTTGCAAAAAAAAAAAAAAAAAAAAGAGTCAATGCCCGATCTCTGAATCTTAGCAGGTTTAGGTCTCGTTAGTACTTGGATGAGAGACTGCCTAGGAATACCAGGTGCTTTAAGCTTTTGGGTTTTCTTTCCTACTTATATAATGTACTGGCGATTAGATGGGCTGGTCTTTAAATAGCCCTCTCTTTGCGGCAGTCTTCGCTTACGGCCATACCACCCTGAGCACCTGTGATTGTTGGTACATTCCAGGAAGTAAGAGGTGGCAGTAGGGAGAGAAAGGCTCTCCCATATGTTTGTTTTGGTTTGTCTTATATTATATTGTATTTAGTTAAATATTTATTTTTTTCTTGGTTTGTTTTATTATTTTTTAGGGCCCTGAGCAGAATTTACTGCTTAGGGCCAAAGGAGCTTTAAAGCTCTTAAAGTTTTGATTATGGAGGAACAACATGGCAATGGCAAAGACATGGCTGAGGAAAAAAGCAACAGTAAAGAACTTCAAAAAGATACTGGAGAAAGAATAAAGCAAAGGAAATCAACAGAGACAAGTGAGGTGAGAAGAAAAAGGAATGAGATGAAAGATAATGAACAACAAAAGCATTACTCAAAGGAGGCCACAGTGATTGTTAATGCTACAGAAGTAAGAGATCGAAGGGTGGAGGAAGTGATAAAAGCGGTGATTGAAAAAGTTGGACTGAGTAAAGTGTTAGCGGTAAGACCAAGATTAAATAATGAGTATGAGGTAACCGTAACGGATGAAGAAGCATGTGAAGTTTTAAAGGAAGGACTAACAGTAAAAGGAATTGTGTGTGAAGTGAGGAATCTTCAAGAAAGAGAGTGTGTTGTTTCATTCATGCACTTACCAGCTTATATAACAGATGAAGAAATAATGGCAAAATTGCGAACATGGGGAGTTAAAGTTACATCTGCAATAAGAAGAAGGTACTATCCAGACACTACAATTACAGATGGAACAAGATATGTCCGTGTGAAATTCCCTAAGGAGGTGTTATCACTGCCTTACAGCACGAGATTTGATACTGCAGAGGGAGTGCAATATTTTAGGATCATACATGATCGTCAAATGAAGATCTGTAGATTGTGTATGAAACCGGGACACATTTTGAAGGACTGTCCAGACTTTTCCTGTCGAGATTGTGGAGAAAAGGGACATTTTTCGAGGGAATGTGATGCTGTAAGATGCCCGGAGTGTCGTAAAGTACTGGTGAAATGTGAATGCTGGATAGAGGAGGATGCTGAAACGGATAAAGACTATGAGCAAGTGGATGAAATGGAGAAATCACAGGATGTGGACGACGCAAAGGAGGATGAACAAACAGAACAGACTGAGGAAGAAGATGAGAATCAAAAAGGAGAAGATGCAGAGGAGGAACAGAAGTACTGTGAAATGGAAAAAGAGCAAGAGGAAGAAGGACATGGAATACAAACGGAAATCTTGAAACAAACAAGAGAGGAGGAAAAGGAAAGGCAGGAAATGCAAATGATAGAGACAGCAACGCTAGGGAGAAAAGAAGACAACAAAAATGACTGGGAAAAGGTTACAATAACAAGAAGAAGACAACTAAAGGTAAAACCAAATTTAGAGAATGTACAAAACAGACATATAATTAAAAAAAAAGAACTGAAAGAGAAAGTATTTAAAAAAAGAGACTATGGTGAAAATAGTTTTGAGGTATTAATGCAGCTGGGAAAAGTTGATGAATGTTCAGAATAATATGTACTTTGCTATGTATTATGTTCTTGAAAATTGCAACACTTAATGTAAGAGGGTTACTAGAAAAAGGGAAATTTGAAAAGTTGAAACTTTTGTGTAGTAGATCAAATGTTTTAGTGGTTCAAGAAACAAATTGGAGGGATGAAGTAATGGAAAGTTTAAAAAAAAAATGGAAAGGTGATATATTTTATAGTAATGGTGATGGGAGGCTAGGTAGGGGAGTAGCATTTTTAATTAAAAAGGGCGTGTGTGAAAAAGCACAAGTGGTTTATGATGATATGCAAGGAAAGTGTTTGATAGTGAAAATGATGGAGGGGGAGACAGATATAGTTCTGTGTAATATTCATGCTCCTGTGGTAGAAAAAGAAAAGGTGTTATTTTTTAAGAACCTAAAAGATATTATTGTGAAATGGGAGAATATTTTAATTATGGGGGATTTTAACACTACGTTTAGCAAGATGGATATTGCAGATGGGATGGTTTTTAAATCTGATAGTGGAAGGAAGGAATTAAAAAGTCTAATGGAAGAAAATAACTTTGTGGACGTTTGGAGAGAAAGAAACGAGGGGATACGAGAATTCTCAAGGCAACAGGCGTTGAAGAATTTTATATGCAGAAGTAGAATAGATTTCTTGATAAGTAAAAGGGAAATGTTGAAGATAATAGATACTATATATTACAAGGAAACAATGTTAAGTGATCATAAAGTTGTATGTATACAAGTTGATATGAATAATTTTAAAAGAGGGCCGGGAATATGGATGTTAAACACTGAGATTTTAAAAGATGAGAATTTTAAGGAACAAATAGAGGTATTAATAAAGAAGGAAAAAGGAAATCAGATGTATAAGGATGAAAAGAGAATTTGGTGGGATAATTTAAAATATGACATTGGAAAATGTGCAAGAGAACATAGTAAAATAATACAGAAAATTAAAAAAAGAAAAGAAAAAGAAATAAGAATAGAATTAAGAGATGAGCTAAGTAAGGAGGTTGTCAATTTACAGAAAACCGTAATGTTGGAGGAAAAAATAAAGGATATAGAAGACAAAAAATATAAAGGAGCAATGATAAGAAGTAAAGCAAAATACTTAGTGGAAGGTGAAAAATGTACAAGGTTCTTTTTTAATATGGAAAAAAACAGACAGAGAGCAGGAATGATTAAAGAATTAATAGGAAAAGGAGGAGGAAAGGTAAAAGAAAAAGAAGAAGTTTTAAAAGAAATAAAAGATTATTATGAAAATTTGTTTAAAAGGGAAGGAGTGGGTAGAGAAGAAATTGAATTTCTGGTAGGGAAAATCAAAATAAAGATAGATAATGGTGATAAAAAATTATGTGAAAGGGGAATTGGAAAAGAAGATATAGATGAAGCAATAATGCAGCTAAATAATGGTAAAAGTCCAGGAAAAGATGGTCTTCCAAGTGAATTTTATAAGGTTTTTAGAAATGTAATGACACCAATTTTAAAAGATGTGTATGACGAAATTTTTAAAAAGGAAGAAACCAGTTATTTTATGGGGATAGGATTAGTAAAATTAATTTATAAAAGAAAAGGGGACATTGCAGATCTTAAAAATTATAGACCAATAACTATGTTAAATACAGATTTTAAAATATTATCAAAGATTTTAGCTAACAGATTGAAGAAAATTTTACCAAATATAATACAGACAAACCAGGCATATGCAATACCAGGAAGAGATATTACAGATACTATTAGTAGTATAAGAGATGTTGTAAGTTACATGATCTCTGAAAAAAAAAGTGGATATGTAATAAGTCTTGATTTAGAAAAGGCCTTTGACCGTGTTGAACATGAGTATTTGTTTAGAATTTTACAACAGTTTGGTTTTGGTGAAAATTTTATTAAGTGGTTGAAGATTTTATATAAAGATTCTAAAAGTCAAGTAAAGTGCAATGGTTTTTTAACAGAGACCTTTGATTTAACTAGATCTATTAGACAAGGTTGTCCATTATCAGCTTTGCTGTACAGTTTAGTGGCAGAGGCATTAGGGTTGGCAATAACGGAAGAGAAAGAAATTAGAGGAATAGACACAGAAGAAAATAGAGAGTTGCAGAAAGTATATCAATATGCAGATGATACGACTATAATAGTGCAAGATGTGGCTAGTGTAGTTAAAGCAATGGACATAATAGAAAAATACTGTAAAGGTTCTGGAGCTAAGATAAATCAACAAAAAACTGTTATTATGAGTATAGGAAAAATTGAAAAAATTCAAAAAATGTATCCATTTAAAGAAGAAGAGAGCTTGAAGATTTTGGGTGTGAGGATTGGGAAAAATGAGAAAATGGTGAGAGATTTGATGTGGGATGAAGTGGTGGGTGAAATGGAAAGAGTGTTAAATTATTGGAAACAAAGGGAATTAACTTTAAGAGGGAAGGTTTTGGTTATAAATGCATTAATGATGGCAAAAATGTGGTATGTTTTGGGTGTGATACCCATGCCTATGGGAATTAGTAAAAGATTAAAAAAAGATGTTTTAAATTTCCTCTGGGGCTCTAAGCCATCAAGGATTTCTTATAATACACTAATAGGGGCCATAGAAGAAGGTGGGTTAGGGCTGCAAGATCCAGAATTAAAAAAAAAGAGCTTTAGAGTTAAAACTGTGAAAACTTTTTTAAATGAAGAGAATAAAGCTGAATGGAAAATACTTATGAGAATGTTTTTAAATAAATGCGGACATATGAAAATAGGACCTGATATTCTGTGGATGAAATTAAAACCTAAATTGATAACAGGAATTCCGGAGTTTTATAAAGAAGTTTTAGAAGCATGGGCAGAATTTTTACCAAATGTATGTATTAAACCTATTAGGAGATTGGAGTTTTTAACACAGCCTTTGTTTCTGAATGAGAATGTTGTATATAGAGGAAAAGAATTATTTTTTAAACATTGGATTAATGCTGGATTTAAAACAATAAGGGATGTTTTGTATGAAGTGAGGGAAGGTTTTTTACCTTTGCAAGCAATTTATGATGAAGTGAAAAATACTGAAAATCATGTTAATAAGAATGTTTTAAAAAAGCAATATGATAAAATAAAGGAGGCAATTCCAAAGGAATGGTTAGTAAACATAGAAAAACAAGGACAAGACAGTGAAGATGATAAAATGAAGGTTTTCTTAAAAGCAAAAGGAGAAAAGGAGCCTTTTCATGTGAGTCATCTTAGGACTTTTTATGTTTTGTTTAGAAATAGTGTTTTTAAGGAACCAGCTGGGAATACATTTTGGAAAAATGTTTTTATAAACCTTGAGGAAGAAGTTCTGTGGAGAAATTTGAGAAAATGGCATATTGATGTTAAAATGGAGAACCTGGATTTTTATATAAGGCATAATATAATCTTTTCTGAAGAGAAGTTGTATAAATGTGGAATGACTGGGGATGCATTGTGTAAAGTCTGTTGTGAAAAAACTGAAGGAATTGTGCACATGTTTTTATCATGTAAAGAACTGATCTTTTTCAGAGACAAAATTAAAAATGTGATTAAGAGTTTGTTAGGAGAAAAAATGGATGTAATAGAAGATGAAGAGAGTTGGAATTGTATATTTTTATTTGGAATGAATGAGAAATCTGATAATCAAAATGTTATAAATTTGTTTTTAATTGTAGCTAGATATGCAATATGGTGTAGGAGAAATATAGCAAGAGACAAAAACAAAAAACTGGGATTATGGATTTATTTTAAGAAAAAACTGGAAGATTATATACGAACACTAGAAAGTTATTTTAAAGCAGAAGGTACAATTTATGTATTTGATAAACTAATTCTAAATAACAATCCTTATGTTTTGAAAACACAGAATGGACTGGAAATAAATTTGTAGTTGTTTTTTTTTTTTTTTTTTTTTTTTTTTTTTTTTTTAGGTGAAAATGATTATGTTTGCTTAGAAACTTTAATGTAACCTTAATTGAGATGTTTGCATTTATTTTGTAGAAGAGAGGTTTCTATAACAAGAATGATTTAAATGTGAAATATTTTATGTATTTTTTCTTTTTGTACTGAAATATTTTTAATAAAAAAAAAAAAAAATGCCCGATCTCGTCTGCTCTCGGAAGCTAAGCAGGTTTGGGCCTGGTTAGTACTTGGATGGGAGACCGCTTGGGAATACCAGGTGCTGTAAGCCTTTTGGAAACTTTTCACTTAGTATATAATAATTTTGCCAAAAAATAGAGTCAATGCCCCATCTCTGAATCTTAGCAGGTTTAGGTCTGGTGAGTACTTGGATGAGAGACTGCCTAGGAATACCAGGTGCTTTAAGCTTTTGGGTTTTCTTTCCTACTTATATAATGTACTGGCGATTAGATGGGCTGGTCTTTAAATAGCCCTCTCTTTGCAGCAGTCTTCGCTTACGGCCATACCAACCTGGCTATGCCCGATCTCGTCTGCTCTTGGAAGCTAAGCCGGTTTGGGCCTGGTTAGTACTTGGATGGGAGACGCCTGGGAATACCAGGTGCTGTAAGCTTTTTGGAAACTTTTCACTTAGTATATAATAATTTTGCCAAAAAATAGAGTCAATGCCCGATCTCTGAATATTAGCAGGTTTGGGCCTGGTTAGTACATGGATGAGAGACTGCCTGGGAATACCAGGTGCTTTAAACTTTTTGGAAAATTTCACGATTTATAAAATAATCTTGCAAAAAAAAAAAAAAAAAAAAAAAGAGTCAATGCCGATCTCTGAATCTTAGCAGGTTTAGGTCTGGTGAGTACTTGGATGAGAAACTGCCTAGGAATACCAGGTGCTTTAAGCTTTTTGGAAATGTTTCACTTAGTATGAAATAATTTTGCTAAAAAATAGATTCATTGCCCGATCTCTGAATCTTAGCAGGTTTAGGTCTGGTTAGTACTTGGATGAGAGACTGCCTAGGAATACCAGGTGCTTTAAACCTTTTGGAAAATTTCACGATTTATATAATAATCTTGCAAAAAAAAAAAAAAAAAAAGAGTCAATGCCCGATCTCTGAATCTTAGCAGGTTTAGGTCTCGTTAGTACTTGGATGAGAGACTGCCTAGGAATACCAGGTGCTTTAAGCTTTTGGGTTTTCTTTCCTACTTATATAATGTACTGGCGACTAGATGGGCTGGTCTTTAAATAGCCCTCTCTTTGCGGCAGTCTTCGCTTACGGCCATACCAACCTGGCTATGCCCGATCTCGTCTGCTCTCGGAAGCTAAGCAGGTTTGGGCCTGGTTAGTACTTGGATGGGAGACCGCTTGGGAATACCAGGTGCTGTAAGCCTTTTGGAAACTTTTCACTTAGTATATAATAATTTTGCCAAAAAATAGAGTCAATGCCCGATCTCTGAATATTAGCAGGTTTGGGCCTGGTTAGTACATGGATGAGAGACTGCCTGGGAATACCAGGTGCTTTAAACTTTTTGGAAAATTTCACGATTTATAAAATAATCTTGCAAAAAAAAAAAAAAAAAGAGTCAATGCCCGATCTCTGAATCTTAGCAGGTTTAGGTCTGGTGAGTACTTGGATGAGAAACTGCCTAGGAATACCAGGTGCTTTAAGCTTTTTGGAAATGTTTCACTTAGTATATAATAATTTTGCTGAAAAATAGATTCAATGCCCGATCTCTGAATATTAGCAGGTTTAGGTCTGGTTAGTACTTGGATGAGAGACTGCCTAGGAATACCAGGTGCTTTAAACTTTTTGGAAAATTTCACGATTTATAAAATAATCTTGCAAAAAAAAAAAAAAAAAAGAGTCAATGCCCGATCTCTGAATCTTAGCAGGTTTAGGTCTGGTGAGTACTTGGATGAGAAACTGCCTAGGAATACCAGGTGCTTTAAGCTTTTTGGAAATGTTTCACTTAGTATTTAATAATTTTGCTGAAAAATAGATTCAATGCCCGATCTCTGAATATTAGCAGGTTTGGGCCTGGTTAGTACATGGATGAGAGACTGCCTGGGAATACCAGGTGCTTTAAACCTTTTGGAAAATTTCACGATTTATATAAAAATCTTGCAAAAAAAAAAAAAAAAAAAAACAGTCAATGCCCGATCTCTGAATCTTAGCAGGTTTAGGTCTCGTTAGTACTTGGATGAGAGACTGCCTAGGAATACCAGGTGCTTTAAGCTTTTGGGTTTTCTTTCCTACTTATATAATGTACTGGCGATTAGATGGGCTGGTCTTTAAATAGCCCTCTCTTTGCAGCAGTCTTCGCTTACGGCCATACCAACCTGGCTATGCCCGATCTCGTCTGCTCTCGGAAGCTAAGCAGGTTTGGGCCTGGTTAGTACTTGGATGGGAGACCGCTTGGGAATACCAGGTGCTGTAAGCCTTTTGGAAACTTTTCACTTAGTTTATAATAATTTTGCCAAAAAATAGAGTCAATGCCCCATCTCTGAATCTTAGCAGGTTTAGGTCTGGTGAGTACTTGGATGAGAGACTGCCTAGGAATACCAGGTGCTTTAAGCTTTTTGGAAATGTTTCACTTAGTACATAATAATTTTGCTAAAAAAATAGATTCAATGCCCGATCTCTGCATCTTAGCAGGTTTAGGTCTGGTTAGTACTTGGATGAGAGACTGCCTAGGAATACCAGGTGCTTTAAGCTTTTGGGTTTTCTTTCCTACTTATATAATGTATTGGCGATTAGATGGGCTGGTCTTTAAATAGCCCTCTCTTTGCAGCAGTCTTCACTTACGGCCATACCAACCTGGCTATGCCCGATCTCGTCTGCTCTCGGAAGCTAAGCAGGTTTGGGCCTGGTTAGTACTTGGGTGGGAGACTGCCTGGGAATACCAGGTGCTGTAAGCTTTTTGGAAACTTTTCACTTAGTATATAATAATTTTGCCAAAAAATAGAGTCAATGCCCGATCTCTGAATATTAGCAGGTTTGGGCCTGGTTAGTACATGGATGAGAGACTGCCTGGGAATACCAGGTGCTTTAAACTTTTTGGAAAATTTTACGATTTATAAAATAATCTTGCAAAAAAAAAAAAAAAAGAGTCAATACCCAATCTCTGAATCTTAGCAGGTTTAGGTCTGGTGAGTACTTGGATGAGAAACTGCCTAGGAATACCAGGTGCTTTAAGCTTTTTGGAAATGTTTCACTTAGTATATAATAATTTTGCTGAAAAATAGATTCAATGCCCGATCTCTGAATATTAGCAGGTTTGGGCCTGGTTAGTACATGGATGAGAGACTGCCTGGGAATACCAGGTGCTTTAAACTTTTTGGAAAATTTTACGATTTATAAAATAATCTTGCAAAAAAAAAAAAGAGTCAATGCCCGATCTCTGAATCTTAGCAGGTTTAGGTCTGGTGAGTACTTGGATGAGAAACTGCCTAGGAATACCAGGTGCTTTAAGCTTTTTGGAAATGTTTCACTTAGTATGAAATAATTTTGCTAAAAAATAGATTCAATGCCCGATCTCTGAATCTTAGCAGGTTTAGGTCTGGTTAGTACTTGGATGAGAGACTGCCTAGGAATACCAGGTGCTTTAAACCTTTTGGAAAATTTCACGATTTATATAATAATCTTGCAAAAAAAAAAAAAAAAAAAGAGTCAATGCCCGATCTCTGAATCTTAGCAGGTTTAGGTCTCGTTAGTACTTGGATGAGAGACTGCCTAGGAATACCAGGTGCTTTAAGCTTTTGGGTTTTCTTTCCTACTTATATAATGTACTGGCGATTAGATGGGCTGGTCTTTAAATAGCCCTCTCTTTGCGGCAGTCTTCGCTTACGGCCATACCAACCTGGCTATGCCCGATCTCGTCTGCTCTCGGAAGCTAAGCAGGTTTGGGCCTGGTTAGTACTTGGATGGGAGACCGCTTGGGAATACCAGGTGCTGTAAGCCTTTTGGAAACTTTTCACTTAGTTTATAATAATTTTGCTAAAAAATAGAGTCAATGCCCCATCTCTGAATCTTAGCAGGTTTAGGTCTGGTGAGTACTTGGATGAGAGACTGCCTAGGAATACCAGGTGCTTTAAGCTTTTGGGTTTTCTTTCCTACTTATATAATGTATTGGCGATTAGATGGGCTGGTCTTTAAATAGCCCTCTCTTTGCAGCAGTCTTCACTTACGGCCATACCAACCTGGCTATGCCCGATCTCGTCTGCTCTCGGAAGCTAAGCAGGTTTGGGCCTGGTTAGTACTTGGGTGGGAGACTGCCTGGGAATACCAGGTGCTGTAAGCTTTTTGGAAACTTTTCACTTAGTATATAATAATTTTGCCAAAAAATAGAGTCAATGCCCGATCTCTGAATATTAGCAGGTTTGGGCCTGGTTAGTACATGGATGAGAGACTGCCTGGGAATACCAGGTGCTTTAAACTTTTTGGAAAATTTTACGATTTATAAAATAATCTTGCAAAAAAGGTGCTGTAAGCTTTTTGGAAACTTTTCACTTAGTATATAATAATTTTGCCAAAAAATAGAGTCAATGCCCGATCTCTGAATATTAGCAGGTTTGGGCCTGGTTAGTACATGGATGAGAGACTGCCTGGGAATACCAGGTGCTTTAAACTTTTTGGAAAATTTTACGATTTATAAAATAATCTTGCAAAAAAAAAAAAAGAGTCAATACCCAATCTCTGAATCTTAGCAGGTTTAGGTCTGGTGAGTACTTGGATGAGAAACTGCCTAGGAATACCAGGTGCTTTAAGCTTTTTGGAAATGTTTCACTTAGTATGAAATAATTTTGCTAAAAAATAGATTCAATGCCCGATCTCTGAATCTTAGCAGGTTTAGGTCTGGTTAGTACTTGGATGAGAGACTGCCTAGGAATACCAGGTGCTTTAAAACTTTTGGAAAATTTCACGATTTATATAATAATCTTGCAAAAAAAAAAAAAAAAAAAGAGTCAATGCCCGATCTCTGAATCTTAGCAGGTTTAGGTCTCGTTAGTACTTGGATGAGAGACTGCCTAGGAATACCAGGTGCTTTAAGCTTTTGGGTTTTCTTTCCTACTTATATAATGTACTGGCGATTAGATGGGCTGGTCTTTAAATAGCCTTCTCTTTGCGGCAGTCTTCGCTTACGGCCATACCAACCTGGCTATGCCCGATCTCGTCTGCTCTCGGAAGCTAAGCAGGTTTGGGCCTGGTTAGTACTTGGATGGGAGACCGCTTGGGAATTCCAGGTGCTGTAAGCCTTTTGGAAACTTTTCACTTAGTATATAATAATTTTGCCAAAAAATAGAGTCAATGCCCCATCTCTGAATCTTAGCAGGTTTAGGTCTGGTGAGTACTTGGATGAGAGACTGCCTAGGAATACCAGGTGCTTTAAGCTTTTTGGAAATGTTTCACTTAGTACATAATAATTTTGCTAAAAAAATAGATTCAATGCCCGATCTCTGCATCTTAGCAGGTTTAGGTCTGGTAAGTACTTGGATGAGAGACTGCCTAGGAATACCAGGTGCTTTAAGCTTTTGGGTTTTCTTTCCTACTTATATAATGTACTGGCGATTAGATGGGCTGGTCTTTAAATAGCCCTCTCTTTGCAGCAGTCTTCGCTTACGGCCATACCAACCTGGCTATGCCCGATCTCGTCTGCTCTTGGAAGCTAAGCCGGTTTGGGCCTGGTTAGTACTTGGATGGGAGACGCCTGGGAATACCAGGTGCTGTAAGCTTTTTGGAAACTTTTCACTTAGTATATAATAATTTTGCCAAAAAATAGAGTCAATGCCCGATCTCTGAATATTAGCAGGTTTGGGCCTGGTTAGTACATGGATGAGAAACTGCCTAGGAATACCAGGTGCTTTAAGCTTTTTGGAAATGTTTCACTTAGTATAAAATAATTTTGCCAAAAAATAGAGTCAATGCCCGATCTCTGAATATTAGCAGGTTTGGGCCTGGTTAGTACATGGATGAGAAACTGCCTAGGAATACCAGGTGCTTTAAACTTTTTGGAAAATTTCACGATTTATAAAATAATCTTGCAAAAAAAAAAAAAAAAGAGTCAATACCCAATCTCTGAATCTTAGCAGGTTTAGGTCTGGTGAGTACTTGGATGAGAAACTGCCTAGGAATACCAGGTGCTTTAAGCTTTTTGGAAATGTTTCACTTAGTATATAATAATTTTGCTGAAAAATAGATTCAATGCCCGATCTCTGAATATTAGCAGGTTTGGGCCTGGTTAGTACATGGATGAGAGACTGCCTGGGAATACCAGGTGCTTTAAACTTTTTGGAAAATTTTACGATTTATAAAATAATCTTGCAAAAAAAAAAAAGAGTCAATGCCCGATCTCTGAATCTTAGCAGGTTTAGGTCTGGTGAGTACTTGGATGAGAAACTGCCTAGGAATACCAGGTGCTTTAAGCTTTTTGGAAATGTTTCACTTAGTATGAAATAATTTTGCTAAAAAATAGATTCAATGCCCGATCTCTGAATCTTAGCAGGTTTAGGTCTGGTTAGTACTTGGATGAGAGACTGCCTAGGAATACCAGGTGCTTTAAACCTTTTGGAAAATTTCACGATTTATATAATAATCTTGCAAAAAAAAAAAAAAAAAAAGAGTCAATGCCCGATCTCTGAATCTTAGCAGGTTTAGGTCTCGTTAGTACTTGGATGAGAGACTGCCTAGGAATACCAGGTGCTTTAAGCTTTTGGGTTTTCTTTCCTACTTATATAATGTACTGGCGATTAGATGGGCTGGTCTTTAAATAGCCCTCTCTTTGCGGCAGTCTTCGCTTACGGCCATACCAACCTGGCTATGCCCGATCTCGTCTGCTCTCGGAAGCTAAGCAGGTTTGGGCCTGGTTAGTACTTGGATGGGAGACCGCTTGGGAATACCAGGTGCTGTAAGCCTTTTGGAAACTTTTCACTTAGTTTATAATAATTTTGCTAAAAAATAGAGTCAATGCCCCATCTCTGAATCTTAGCAGGTTTAGGTCTGGTGAGTACTTGGATGAGAGACTGCCTAGGAATACCAGGTGCTTTAAGCTTTTGGGTTTTCTTTCCTACTTATATAATGTATTGGCGATTAGATGGGCTGGTCTTTAAATAGCCCTCTCTTTGCAGCAGTCTTCACTTACGGCCATACCAACCTGGCTATGCCCGATCTCGTCTGCTCTCGGAAGCTAAGCAGGTTTGGGCCTGGTTAGTACTTGGGTGGGAGACTGCCTGGGAATACCAGGTGCTGTAAGCTTTTTGGAAACTTTTCACTTAGTATATAATAATTTTGCCAAAAAATAGAGTCAATGCCCGATCTCTGAATATTAGCAGGTTTGGGCCTGGTTAGTACATGGATGAGAGACTGCCTGGGAATACCAGGTGCTTTAAACTTTTTGGAAAATTTTACGATTTATAAAATAATCTTGCAAAAAAGGTGCTGTAAGCTTTTTGGAAACTTTTCACTTAGTATATAATAATTTTGCCAAAAAATAGAGTCAATGCCCGATCTCTGAATATTAGCAGGTTTGGGCCTGGTTAGTACATGGATGAGAGACTGCCTGGGAATACCAGGTGCTTTAAACTTTTTGGAAAATTTTAAGATTTATAAAATAATCTTGCAAAAAAAAAAAAAGAGTCAATACCCAATCTCTGAATCTTAGCAGGTTTAGGTCTGGTGAGTACTTGGATGAGAAACTGCCTAGGAATACCAGGTGCTTTAAGCTTTTTGGAAATGTTTCACTTAGTATGAAATAATTTTGCTAAAAAATAGATTCAATGCCCGATCTCTGAATCTTAGCAGGTTTAGGTCTGGTTAGTACTTGGATGAGAGACTGCCTAGGAATACCAGGTGCTTTAAAACTTTTGGAAAATTTCACGATTTATATAATAATCTTGCAAAAAAAAAAAAAAAAAAGAGTCAATGCCCGATCTCTGAATCTTAGCAGGTTTAGGTCTCGTTAGTACTTGGATGAGAGACTGCCTAGGAATACCAGGTGCTTTAAGCTTTTGGGTTTTCTTTCCTACTTATATAATGTACTGGCGATTAGATGGGCTGGTCTTTAAATAGCCTTCTCTTTGCGGCAGTCTTCGCTTACGGCCATACCAACCTGGCTATGCCCGATCTCGTCTGCTCTCGGAAGCTAAGCAGGTTTGGGCCTGGTTAGTACTTGGATGGGAGACCGCTTGGGAATTCCAGGTGCTGTAAGCCTTTTGGAAACTTTTCACTTAGTATATAATAATTTTGCCAAAAAATAGAGTCAATGCCCCATCTCTGAATCTTAGCAGGTTTAGGTCTGGTGAGTACTTGGATGAGAGACTGCCTAGGAATACCAGGTGCTTTAAGCTTTTTGGAAATGTTTCACTTAGTACATAATAATTTTGCTAAAAAAATAGATTCAATGCCCGATCTCTGCATCTTAGCAGGTTTAGGTCTGGTAAGTACTTGGATGAGAGACTGCCTAGGAATACCAGGTGCTTTAAGCTTTTGGGTTTTCTTTCCTACTTATATAATGTACTGGCGATTAGATGGGCTGGTCTTTAAATAGCCCTCTCTTTGCAGCAGTCTTCGCTTACGGCCATACCAACCTGGCTATGCCCGATCTCGTCTGCTCTTGGAAGCTAAGCCGGTTTGGGCCTGGTTAGTACTTGGATGGGAGACGCCTGGGAATACCAGGTGCTGTAAGCTTTTTGGAAACTTTTCACTTAGTATATAATAATTTTGCCAAAAAATAGAGTCAATGCCCGATCTCTGAATATTAGCAGGTTTGGGCCTGGTTAGTACATGGATGAGAAACTGCCTAGGAATACCAGGTGCTTTAAGCTTTTTGGAAATGTTTCACTTAGTATAAAATAATTTTGCCAAAAAATAGAGTCAATGCCCGATCTCTGAATATTAGCAGGTTTGGGCCTGGTTAGTACATGGATGAGAAACTGCCTAGGAATACCAGGTGCTTTAAACTTTTTGGAAAATTTCACGATTTATAAAATAATCTTGCAAAAAAAAAAAAAAAAGAGTCAATACCCAATCTCTGAATCTTAGCAGGTTTAGGTCTGGTGAGTACTTGGATGAGAAACTGCCTAGGAATACCAGGTGCTTTAAGCTTTTTGGAAATGTTTCACTTAGTATATAATAATTTTGCTGAAAAATAGATTCAATGCCCGATCTCTGAATATTAGCAGGTTTGGGCCTGGTTAGTACATGGATGAGAGACTGCCTGGGAATACCAGGTGCTTTAAACTTTTTGGAAAATTTTACGATTTATAAAATAATCTTGCAAAAAAAAAAAAGAGTCAATGCCCGATCTCTGAATCTTAGCAGGTTTAGGTCTGGTGAGTACTTGGATGAGAAACTGCCTAGGAATACCAGGTGCTTTAAGCTTTTTGGAAATGTTTCACTTAGTATGAAATAATTTTGCTAAAAAATAGATTCAATGCCCGATCTCTGAATCTTAGCAGGTTTAGGTCTGGTTAGTACTTGGATGAGAGACTGCCTAGGAATACCAGGTGCTTTAAACCTTTTGGAAAATTTCACGATTTATATAATAATCTTGCAAAAAAAAAAAAAAAAAAAGAGTCAATGCCCGATCTCTGAATCTTAGCAGGTTTAGGTCTCGTTAGTACTTGGATGAGAGACTGCCTAGGAATACCAGGTGCTTTAAGCTTTTGGGTTTTCTTTCCTACTTATATAATGTACTGGCGATTAGATGGGCTGGTCTTTAAATAGCCCTCTCTTTGCGGCAGTCTTCGCTTACGGCCATACCAACCTGGCTATGCCCGATCTCGTCTGCTCTCGGAAGCTAAGCAGGTTTGGGCCTGGTTAGTACTTGGATGGGAGACCGCTTGGGAATACCAGGTGCTGTAAGCCTTTTGGAAACTTTTCACTTAGTTTATAATAATTTTGCTAAAAAATAGAGTCAATGCCCCATCTCTGAATCTTAGCAGGTTTAGGTCTGGTGAGTACTTGGATGAGAGACTGCCTAGGAATACCAGGTGCTTTAAGCTTTTGGGTTTTCTTTCCTACTTATATAATGTATTGGCGATTAGATGGGCTGGTCTTTAAATAGCCCTCTCTTTGCAGCAGTCTTCACTTACGGCCATACCAACCTGGCTATGCCCGATCTCGTCTGCTCTCGGAAGCTAAGCAGGTTTGGGCCTGGTTAGTACTTGGGTGGGAGACTGCCTGGGAATACCAGGTGCTGTAAGCTTTTTGGAAACTTTTCACTTAGTATATAATAATTTTGCCAAAAAATAGAGTCAATGCCCGATCTCTGAATATTAGCAGGTTTGGGCCTGGTTAGTACATGGATGAGAGACTGCCTGGGAATACCAGGTGCTTTAAACTTTTTGGAAAATTTTACGATTTATAAAATAATCTTGCAAAAAAGGTGCTGTAAGCTTTTTGGAAACTTTTCACTTAGTATATAATAATTTTGCCAAAAAATAGAGTCAATGCCCGATCTCTGAATATTAGCAGGTTTGGGCCTGGTTAGTACATGGATGAGAGACTGCCTGGGAATACCAGGTGCTTTAAACTTTTTGGAAAATTTTAAGATTTATAAAATAATCTTGCAAAAAAAAAAAAAGAGTCAATACCCAATCTCTGAATCTTAGCAGGTTTAGGTCTGGTGAGTACTTGGATGAGAAACTGCCTAGGAATACCAGGTGCTTTAAGCTTTTTGGAAATGTTTCACTTAGTATGAAATAATTTTGCTAAAAAATA
>NC_068392.1:21784660-21829660 GCF_023724105.1 Carassius gibelio
CTTTTTGGAAAATTTTACGATTTATAAAATAATCTTGCAAAAAAGGTGCTGTAAGCTTTTTGGAAACTTTTCACTTAGTATATAATAATTTTGCCAAAAAATAGAGTCAATGCCCGATCTCTGAATATTAGCAGGTTTGGGCCTGGTTAGTACATGGATGAGAGACTGCCTGGGAATACCAGGTGCTTTTAACTTTTTGGAAAATTTTACGATTTATAAAATAATCTTGCAAAAAAAAAAAAAGAGTCAATACCCAATCTCTGAATCTTAGCAGGTTTAGGTCTGGTGAGTACTTGGATGAGAAACTGCCTAGGAATACCAGGTGCTTTAAGCTTTTTGGAAATGTTTCACTTAGTATGAAATAATTTTGCTAAAAAATAGATTCAATGCCCGATCTCTGAATCTTAGCAGGTTTAGGTCTGGTTAGTACTTGGATGAGAGACTGCCTAGGAATACCAGGTGCTTTAAAACTTTTGGAAAATTTCACGATTTATATAATAATCTTGCAAAAAAAAAAAAAAAAAAAGAGTCAATGCCCGATCTCTGAATCTTAGCAGGTTTAGGTCTGGTAAGTACTTGGATGAGAGACTGCCTAGGAATACCAGGTGCTTTAAGCTTTTGGGTTTTCTTTCCTACTTATATAATGTACTGGCGATTAGATGGGCTGGTCTTTAAATAGCCCTCTCTTTGCAGCAGTCTTCGCTTACGGCCATACCAACCTGGCTATGCCCGATCTCGTCTGCTCTTGGAAGCTAAGCCGGTTTGGGCCTGGTTAGTACTTGGATGGGAGACGCCTGGGAATACCAGGTGCTGTAAGCTTTTTGGAAACTTTTCACTTAGTATATAATAATTTTGCCAAAAAATAGAGTCAATGCCCGATCTCTGAATATTAGCAGGTTTGGGCCTGGTTAGTACATGGATGAGAAACTGCCTAGGAATACCAGGTGCTTTAAGCTTTTTGGAAATGTTTCACTTAGTATAAAATAATTTTGCCAAAAAATAGAGTCAATGCCCGATCTCTGAATATTAGCAGGTTTGGGCCTGGTTAGTACATGGATGAGAAACTGCCTAGGAATACCAGGTGCTTTAAACTTTTTGGAAAATTTCACGATTTATAAAATAATCTTGCAAAAAAAAAAAAAAAAAAAAAAAGAGTCAATGCCGATCTCTGAATCTTAGCAGGTTTAGGTCTGGTGAGTACTTGGATGAGAAACTGCCTAGGAATACCAGGTGCTTTAAGCTTTTTGGAAATGTTTCACTTAGTATAAAATAATTTTGCTAAAAAATAGATTCAATGCCCGATCTCTGAATCTTAGCAGGTTTAGGTCTGGTTAGTACTTGGATGAGAGACTGCCTAGGAATACCAGGTGCTTTAAGCTTTTGGGTTTTCTTTCCTACTTATATAATGTACTGGCGATTAGATGGGCTGGTCTTTAAATAGCCCTCTCTTTGCAGCAGTCTTCGCTTATGGCCATACCAACCTGGCTATGCCCGATCTCGTCTGCTCTTGGAAGCTAAGCTGGTTTGGGCCTGGTTAGTACTTGGATGGGAGACCGCTTGGGAATACCAGGTGCTGTAAGCCTTTTGGAAACTTTTCACTTAGTATATAATAATTTTGCCAAAAAATAGAGTCAATGCCCGATCTCTGAATATTAGCAGGTTTGGGCCTGGTTAGTACATGGATGAGAGACTGCCTGGGAATACCAGGTGCTTTAAACTTTTTGGAAAATTTCACGATTTATAAAATAATCTTGCAAAAAAAAAAAAAAAAAAGAGTCAATGCCCGATCTCTGAATCTTAGCAGGTTTAGGTCTGGTGAGTACTTGGATGAGAAACTGCCTAGGAATACCAGGTGCTTTAAGCTTTTTGGAAATGTTTCACTTAGTATATAATAATTTTGCTGAAAAATAGATTCAATGCCCGATCTCTGAATATTAGCAGGTTTGGGCCTGGTTAGTACATGGATGAGAGACTGCCTGGGAATACCAGGTGCTTTAAACTTTTTGGAAAATTTTACGATTTATAAAATAATCTTGCAAAAAAAAAAAGAGTCAATGCCCGATCTCTGAATCTTAGCAGGTTTAGGTCTGGTGAGTACTTGGATGAGAAACTGCCTAGGAATACCAGGTGCTTTAAGCTTTTTGGAAATGTTTCACTTAGTATGAAATAATTTTGCTAAAAAATAGATTCAATGCCCGATCTCTGAATCTTAGCAGGTTTAGGTCTGGTTAGTACTTGGATGAGAGACTGCCTAGGAATACCAGGTGCTTTAAACCTTTTGGAAAATTTCACGATTTATATAATAATCTTGCAAAAAAAAAAAAAAAAAAAGAGTCAATGCCCGATCTCTGAATCTTAGCAGGTTTAGGTCTCGTTAGTACTTGGATGAGAGACTGCCTAGGAATACCAGGTGCTTTAAGCTTTTGGGTTTTCTTTCCTACTTATATAATGTACTGGCGATTAGATGGGCTGGTCTTTAAATAGCCCTCTCTTTGCGGCAGTCTTCGCTTACGGCCATACCAACCTGGCTATGCCCGATCTCGTCTGCTCTCGGAAGCTAAGCAGGTTTGGGCCTGGTTAGTACTTGGATGGGAGACCGCTTGGGAATACCAGGTGCTGTAAGCCTTTTGGAAACTTTTCACTTAGTATATAATAATTTTGCCAAAAAATAGAGTCAATGCCCGATCTCTGAATATTAGCAGGTTTGGGCCTGGTTAGTACATGGATGAGAGACTGCCTGGGAATACCAGGTGCTTTAAACTTTTTGGAAAATTTCACGATTTATAAAATAATCTTGCAAAAAAAAAAAAAAAAAAGAGTCAATGCCCGATCTCTGAATCTTAGCAGGTTTAGGTCTGGTGAGTACTTGGATGAGAAACTGCCTAGGAATACCAGGTGCTTTAAGCTTTTTGGAAATGTTTCACTTAGTATATAATAATTTTGCTGAAAAATAGATTCAATGCCCGATCTCTGAATATTAGCAGGTTTGGGCCTGGTTAGTACATGGATGAGAGACTGCCTGGGAATACCAGGTGCTTTAAACTTTTTGGAAAATTTTACGATTTATAAAATAATCTTGCAAAAAAAAAAAAGAGTCAATGCCCGATCTCTGAATCTTAGCAGGTTTAGGTCTGGTGAGTACTTGGATGAGAAACTGCCTAGGAATACCAGGTGCTTTAAGCTTTTTGGAAATGTTTCACTTAGTATGAAATAATTTTGCTAAAAAATAGATTCAATGCCCGATCTCTGAATCTTAGCAGGTTTAGGTCTGGTTAGTACTTGGATGAGAGACTGCCTAGGAATACCAGGTGCTTTAAACCTTTTGGAAAATTTCACGATTTATATAATAATCTTGCAAAAAAAAAAAAAAAAAAAGAGTCAATGCCCGATCTCTGAATCTTAGCAGGTTTAGGTCTCGTTAGTACTTGGATGAGAGACTGCCTAGGAATACCAGGTGCTTTAAGCTTTTGGGTTTTCTTTCCTACTTATATAATGTACTGGCGATTAGATGGGCTGGTCTTTAAATAGCCCTCTCTTTGCGGCAGTCTTCGCTTACGGCCATACCAACCTGGCTATGCCCGATCTCGTCTGCTCTCGGAAGCTAAGCAGGTTTGGGCCTGGTTAGTACTTGGATGGGAGACCGCTTGGGAATACCAGGTGCTGTAAGCCTTTTGGATACTTTTCACTTAGTTTATAATAATTTTGCCAAAAAATAGAGTCAATGCCCCATCTCTGAATCTTAGCAGGTTTAGGTCTGGTGAGTACTTGGATGAGAGACTGCCTAGGAATACCAGGTGCTTTAAGCTTTTTGGAAATGTTTCACTTAGTACATAATAATTTTGCTAAAAAAATAGATTCAATGCCCGATCTCTGCATCTTAGCAGGTTTAGGTCTGGTTAGTACTTGGATGAGAGACTGCCTAGGAATACCAGGTGCTTTAAGCTTTTGGGTTTTCTTTCCTACTTATATAATGTATTGGCGATTAGATGGGCTGGTCTTTAAATAGCCCTCTCTTTGCAGCAGTCTTCACTTACGGCCATACCAACCTGGCTATGCCCGATCTCGTCTGCTCTCGGAAGCTAAGCAGGTTTGGGCCTGGTTAGTACTTGGGTGGGAGACTGCCTGGGAATACCAGGTGCTGTAAGCTTTTTGGAAACTTTTCACTTAGTATATAATAATTTTGCCAAAAAATAGAGTCAATGCCCGATCTCTGAATATTAGCAGGTTTGGGCCTGGTTAGTACATGGATGAGAGACTGCCTGGGAATACCAGGTGCTTTAAACTTTTTGGAAAATTTTACGATTTATAAAATAATCTTGCAAAAAAGGTGCTGTAAGCTTTTTGGAAACTTTTCACTTAGTATATAATAATTTTGCCAAAAAATAGAGTCAATGCCCGATCTCTGAATATTAGCAGGTTTGGGCCTGGTTAGTACATGGATGAGAGACTGCCTGGGAATACCAGGTGCTTTAAACTTTTTGGAAAATTTTACGATTTATAAAATAATCTTGCAAAAAAAAAAAAAGAGTCAATACCCAATCTCTGAATCTTAGCAGGTTTAGGTCTGGTGAGTACTTGGATGAGAAACTGCCTAGGAATACCAGGTGCTTTAAGCTTTTTGGAAATGTTTCACTTAGTATGAAATAATTTTGCTAAAAAATAGATTCAATGCCCGATCTCTGAATCTTAGCAGGTTTAGGTCTGGTTAGTACTTGGATGAGAGACTGCCTAGGAATACCAGGTGCTTTAAAACTTTTGGAAAATTTCACGATTTATATAATAATCTTGCAAAAAAAAAAAAAAAAAAAGAGTCAATGCCCGATCTCTGAATCTTAGCAGGTTTAGGTCTCGTTAGTACTTGGATGAGAGACTGCCTAGGAATACCAGGTGCTTTAAGCTTTTGGGTTTTCTTTCCTACTTATATAATGTACTGGCGATTAGATGGGCTGGTCTTTAAATAGCCTTCTCTTTGCGGCAGTCTTCGCTTACGGCCATACCAACCTGGCTATGCCCGATCTCGTCTGCTCTCGGAAGCTAAGCAGGTTTGGGCCTGGTTAGTACTTGGATGGGAGACCGCTTGGGAATTCCAGGTGCTGTAAGCCTTTTGGAAACTTTTCACTTAGTATATAATAATTTTGCCAAAAAATAGAGTCAATGCCCCATCTCTGAATCTTAGCAGGTTTAGGTCTGGTGAGTACTTGGATGAGAGACTGCCTAGGAATACCAGGTGCTTTAAGCTTTTTGGAAATGTTTCACTTAGTACATAATAATTTTGCTAAAAAAATAGATTCAATGCCCGATCTCTGCATCTTAGCAGGTTTAGGTCTGGTAAGTACTTGGATGAGAGACTGCCTAGGAATACCAGGTGCTTTAAGCTTTTGGGTTTTCCTTCCTACTTATATAATGTACTGGCGATTAGATGGGCTGGTCTTTAAATAGCCCTCTCTTTGCAGCAGTCTTCGCTTACGGCCATACCAACCTGGCTATGCCCGATCTCGTCTGCTCTTGGAAGCTAAGCCGGTTTGGGCCTGGTTAGTACTTGGATGGGAGACGCCTGGGAATACCAGGTGCTGTAAGCTTTTTGGAAACTTTTCACTTAGTATATAATAATTTTGCCAAAAAATAGAGTCAATGCCCGATCTCTGAATATTAGCAGGTTTGGGCCTGGTTAGTACATGGATGAGAGACTGCCTGGGAATACCAGGTGCTTTAAACTTTTTGGAAAATTTCACGATTTATAAAATAATCTTGCAAAAAAAAAAAAAAAAAAAAAAGAGTCAATGCCGATCTCTGAATCTTAGCAGGTTTAGGTCTGGTGAGTACTTGGATGAGAAACTGCCTAGGAATACCAGGTGCTTTAAGCTTTTTGGAAATGTTTCACTTAGTATAAAATAATTTTGCTAAAAAATAGATTCAATGCCCGATCTCTGAATCTTAGCAGGTTTAGGTCTGGTTAGTACTTGGATGAGAGACTGCCTAGGAATACCAGGTGCTTTAAGCTTTTGGGTTTTCTTTCCTACTTATATAATGTACTGGCGATTAGATGGGCTGGTCTTTAAATAGCCCTCTCTTTGCAGCAGTCTTCGCTTACGGCCATACCAACCTGGCTATGCCCGATCTCGTCTGCTCTTGGAAGCTAAGCCGGTTTGGGCCTGGTTAGTACTTGGATGGGAGACCGCCTGGGAATACCAGGTGCTGTAAGCTTTTTGGAAACTTTTCACTTAGTATATAATAATTTTGCCAAAAAATAGAGTCAATGCCCGATCTCTGAATATTAGCAGGTTTGGGCCTGGTTAGTACATGGATGAGAGACTGCCTGGGAATACCAGGTGCTTTAAACTTTTTGGAAAATTTCACGATTTATAAAATAATCTTGCAAAAAAAAAAAAAAAAGAGTCAATGCCCGATCTCTGAATCTTAGCAGGTTTAGGTCTGGTGAGTACTTGGATGAGAAACTGCCTAGGAATACCAGGTGCTTTAAGCTTTTTGGAAATGTTTCACTTAGTATATAATAATTTTGCTGAAAAATAGATTCAATGCCCGATCTCTGAATATTAGCAGGTTTGGGCCTGGTTAGTACATGGATGAGAGACTGCCTGGGAATACCAGGTGCTTTAAGCTTTTTGGAAAATTTTACGATTTATAAAATAATCTTGCAAAAAAAAAAAAGAGTCAATGCCCGATCTCTGAATCTTAGCAGGTTTAGGTCTGGTGAGTACTTGGATGAGAAACTGCCTAGGAATACCAGGTGCTTTAAGCTTTTTGGAAATGTTTCACTTAGTATGAAATAATTTTGCTAAAAAATAGATTCAATGCCCGATCTCTGAATCTTAGCAGGTTTAGGTCTGGTTAGTACTTGGATGAGAGACTGCCTAGGAATACCAGGTGCTTTAAACCTTTTGGAAAATTTCACGATTTATATAATAATCTTGCAAAAAAAAAAAAAAAAAAGAGTCAATGCCCGATCTCTGAATCTTAGCAGGTTTAGGTCTCGTTAGTACTTGGATGAGAGACTGCCTAGGAATACCAGGTGCTTTAAGCTTTTGGGTTTTCTTTCCTACTTATATAATGTACTGGCGATTAGATGGGCTGGTCTTTAAATAGCCCTCTCTTTGCGGCAGTCTTCGCTTACGGCCATACCAACCTGGCTATGCCCGATCTCATCTGCTCTCGGAAGCTAAGCAGGTTTGGGCCTGGTTAGTACTTGGATGGGAGACCGCTTGGGAATACCAGGTGCTGTAAGCCTTTTGGAAACTTTTCACTTAGTATATAATAATTTTGCCAAAAAATAGAGTCAATGCCCGATCTCTGAATATTAGCAGGTTTGGGCCTGGTTAGTACATGGATGAGAGACTGCCTGGGAATACCAGGTGCTTTAAACTTTTTGGAAAATTTCACGATTTATAAAATAATCTTGCAAAAAAAAAAAAAAAAAAAGAGTCAATGCCCGATCTCTGAATCTTAGCAGGTTTAGGTCTGGTGAGTACTTGGATGAGAAACTGCCTAGGAATACCAGGTGCTTTAAGCTTTTTGGAAATGTTTCACTTAGTATATAATAATTTTGCTGAAAAATAGATTCAATGCCCGATCTCTGAATATTAGCAGGTTTGGGCCTGGTTAGTACATGGATGAGAGACTGCCTGGGAATACCAGGTGCTTTAAACTTTTTGGAAAATTTTACGATTTATAAAATAATCTTGCAAAAAAAAAAAGAGTCAATGCCCGATCTCTGAATCTTAGCAGGTTTAGGTCTGGTGAGTACTTGGATGAGAAACTGCCTAGGAATACCAGGTGCTTTAAGCTTTTTGGAAATGTTTCACTTAGTATGAAATAATTTTGCTAAAAAATAGATTCAATGCCCGATCTCTGAATCTTAGCAGGTTTAGGTCTGGTTAGTACTTGGATGAGAGACTGCCTAGGAATACCAGGTGCTTTAAACCTTTTGGAAAATTTCACGATTTATATAATAATCTTGCAAAAAAAAAAAAAAAAAAAAGAGTCAATGCCCGATCTCTGAATCTTAGCAGGTTTAGGTCTCGTTAGTACTTGGATGAGAGACTGCCTAGGAATACCAGGTGCTTTAAGCTTTTGGGTTTTCTTTCCTACTTATATAATGTACTGGCGATTAGATGGGCTGGTCTTTAAATAGCCCTCTCTTTGCGGCAGTCTTCGCTTACGGCCATACCAACCTGGCTATGCCCGATCTCGTCTGCTCTCGGAAGCTAAGCAGGTTTGGGCCTGGTTAGTACTTGGATGGGAGACCGCTTGGGAATACCAGGTGCTGTAAGCCTTTTGGAAACTTTTCACTTAGTATATAATAATTTTGCCAAAAAATAGAGTCAATGCCCGATCTCTGAATATTAGCAGGTTTGGGCCTGGTTAGTACATGGATGAGAGACTGCCTGGGAATACCAGGTGCTTTAAACTTTTTGGAAAATTTCACGATTTATAAAATAATCTTGCAAAAAAAAAAAAAAAAAAGAGTCAATGCCCGATCTCTGAATCTTAGCAGGTTTAGGTCTGGTGAGTACTTGGATGAGAAACTGCCTAGGAATACCAGGTGCTTTAAGCTTTTTGGAAATGTTTCACTTAGTATATAATAATTTTGCTGAAAAATAGATTCAATGCCCGATCTCTGAATATTAGCAGGTTTGGGCCTGGTTAGTACATGGATGAGAGACTGCCTGGAAATACCAGGTGCTTTAAACCTTTTGGAAAATTTCACGATTTATATAAAAATCTTGCAAAAAAAAAAAAAAAAAAAAAAAAAGAGTCAATGCCCGATCTCTGAATCTTAGCAGGTTTAGGTCTCGTTAGTACTTGGATGAGAGACTGCCTAGGAATACCAGGTGCTTTAAGCTTTTGGGTTTTCTTTCCTACTTATATAATATACTGGCGATTAGATGGGCTGGTCTTTAAATAGCCCTCTCTTTGCAGCAGTCTTCGCTTACGGCCATACCAACCTGGCTATGCCCGATCTCGTCTGCTCTCGGAAGCTAAGCAGGTTTGGGCCTGGTTAGTACTTGGATGGGAGACCGCTTGGGAATACCAAGTGCTGTAAGCCTTTTGGAAACTTTTCACTTAGTATATAATAATTTTGCCAAAAAATAGAGTCAATGCCCGATCTCTGAATATTAGCAGGTTTGGGCCTGGTTAGTACATGGATGAGAGACTGCCTGGGAATACCAGGTGCTTTAAACTTTTTGGAAAATTTTACGATTTATAAAATAATCTTGCAAAAAAAAAAAAAGAGTCAATGCCCGATCTCTGAATCTTAGCAGGTTTAGGTCTGGTGAGTACTTGGATGAGAAACTGCCTAGGAATACCAGGTGCTTTAAGCTTTTGGGTTTTCTTTCCTACTTATATAATGTACGGGCGATTAGATGGGCTGGTCTTTAAATAGCCCTCTCTTTGCAGCAGTCTTCGCTTACGGCCATACCAACCTGAGGGCGCTATTGAGTCAGACAGGAAGTACTGGGCTGTAGTTGGAGAGGAAGGCTCTCCCTTATTTGTTTATATTTTTTGTTTTGCTAAAGTTTTTGATTTGATAGTATCATTTTGTTTGTTTGTTTTGCTTTAACCACCTTCCAGCAGCTTAATGCTGTCTGGAGGGTGTTTTGTTTTTGATTTAATTTATCTCTTGGATTAAAGGACGGATCTTATGGAAAACGACATGGAAATGGCTGGTGAAATACAAACGGATATTGACAAAGGATTGGACAAACGACGAAGTGTGGACAAAGGAATCAATGGAGAACATAACAAAAGAAATGAAAGAGGAAGAAAATATTCAAAAGAAGCAACCGTGATAATTGATTTAGAGGGAGTTCAAGATGGAAAAGCTGAGGATATCATCAAGATGGTGACAGAGAAAATTGGAGGAGGACATATCTTGGCGGTAAGGCCCAGGCTGGGCAGAGAATATGAAATCACTTTAAGAAATGAGGACATGTGTGACATTCTACTGGACGGAATAACTATTAAAGGAAAGGATTGTGTAATTAGAAAACTACAGACAAGGGAATATGTTGTATCGTTTATGCATCTACCGGCTTATCTTGAAGACAAAGACATTTTTAATAAATTGGATAATTGGGGCGTACATCCAACATCACAAATTAAAAGAAGGCTATATCCAGGCACTGAAGTGGAAGATGGAACGAGATTTGTGCGTGTTAAGTTTCCAGATCAGGTGGTTTCATTACCATATAGCACAAAATTTGAGACAGCGGAGGGAACACAGTTTTTCCGGATAATACATGACAGACAGGTGAAGACTTGTCGTATGTGTTTGAATCCGGGACATATCTTAAGAGACTGTCCAGACTTCAAATGTCACCTATGTGAGGAGCAAGGCCATTTTGCAAGGGACTGTGATGCAGTGAGATGCCCAGATTGCCACAAAGTTCTTGTGAAATGTGAATGTTGGATGGTAAATGAGGAGAGACCAAACAAAGAGACTGACTCCGAGGTAGAGTGCAGACAAATTCATAAAGAAGTGGAAGAAGAGGAGAAAAATTATGGTGGTGAGCAGGCAGAAGTTGAAAGGGAAGTGGAGACAAATGGAACACAGAGAGAAAAAGAAGAACAAATGATGGAAGAAGAAAGGACACTAGAGGAGACTTCATTAAAGGGCAGAGAACTGGAGCATAAAAAAGAACAAGAGGAGAGTGAACAAGAGGAAGATGAAAAAGAGACTGAGAAACAAAAGTCTGAAGGATATAAAAGAGATAGAGAATTCACTCGTATGCAAAGAAGAAGTCTACTGAAGGTAAAACCAAATATTGACTGTGCTAGAAAGAGAAAAGAAAAAATGAAAGAAAAAGCTACATTTAGAGGGAAATGTGAGGTTTTAAGAAGTATAGTGGAGGAAGAGGAAGAAAAATGAAATGATGAATATTTTTAAATATTTATTATCTTTAATGGTCTTAAGAATTGTATCTTGGAATGCAAGAGGTTTGTTGAATGTGGTGAAATTTGAAAAAATGAAAGAAATGTGTAAAGAGGAAAATATAATTGTATTACAAGAAACTAATTGGAAAGATGAATCAATGGAAGATTTAAAAAAAAGATGGAATGGGGAAATAATATATAATAATGGGGATGGAAGAAAAGGAAGGGGAGTAGCAATTTTAATTGATAAGTATATGAAGGATAAATGGAATGTGGTATTTGATGATGGAAATGGAAAATGTTTAGCAGTAGAAATAAGTAGTGAGGATGAAACTTTTGTTTTATGCAACTTACATGCACCAACAGAAGAAAAGGAAAAGAGGAGTTTCTTATATGATTTAAGGAGTTTTACACTAAAGTATAAGAAAGTAATTTTAATAGGTGATTTCAATACAGTTTTTAGCAAAATGGATATGGCAGAAGGAATGGTTTATAGAACAGATACTGCAAGAAAAGAGCTGAATGTTTTAATGGAAGAAAATGACTTAATTGATATATGGAGGGATAGGAATGAAAAAAGAAGAGAATATTCAAGAAGACAATTAGTAGAGAATTTTTTGTGCCAAACAAGGATTGATTATGTGTTAAACACAAGATTTTTAGAGCAATATATTGAAAAGGTGTACTATAAGGAAACAACATTAAGTGATCATAGTTTTGTGTTTATTTTGATGGATTTTAATAAAATGGAGAGGGGGCCAGGAGTTTGGATTTTAAATGCAGAGATTTTAAAAAATGAATCTTATAGAATGGAAATAGAAAAAATTATAGACAAAGAAAAGGAAAGTAGTTTGTTTGTAGAAAACAAAAGGATATGGTGGGATAATGTAAAATATGAAATAAAGAAATCTACAATAAAATATTGTAAATTTCTACAACGAGTTAAGAAACAAAAAGAAAGGAATATCAGAAAAGAATTAAATGAAGAATTAAGTAAAGAGGACGTTGATGTGCAGAAGGTTGTTTTGTTAGAAGAGGATTTAAGTAAAATAGAGGAGGAAAAGTATAGAGGTGCAATGATAAGAAGTAAGGCAAAATATACTGTGGAGGGAGAAAAATGCACAAAATTCTTTTTTAATCTGGAAAGAAGTAGGAAAAAGGCAGAAACGATAAAAGAAATAAAATGCAAAGATGGAAGGAAAGTAAAAGAAACAAAAGAAATATTAAAGGAGGTAAAAGATTTTTATGAAGAATTGTTTAAGACACAAGGAATAGATGATGGGGAAAAAGACTGTATATTGGAGACGATAACAGCTACAGTTAATAATCAAGACAAAGATGAGTGTGATGCGGAGATAAAAATAGAAGAGATAGAAGAAGCTATTAATCAATTAAAGGTGAATAAAAGTCCAGGTATAGATGGAATAACAAATGAGTTTTATAAAGCTTTTAAGGATAAATTATTGAAAATACTAAAACAAGTGTATGATGAGATTTTTAAAAAGGGAGAGATTAATCAAGCAATGAAAATGGGTCTAGTGAAAATAATATTCAAGAGAAAAGGGGAAAGGGAGGATTTAAAAAATTATAGACCAATCACTATGCTAAATGTAGATTTTAAAATTTTAGCAAAAATTTTAGCAAACAGACTGAAAAGAGTGTTACCTAAGATAATTTTATCAAATCAAGCATATGGAGTTCAGGGGAGAGATATATCAGATACAGTTAGCAACATAAGGGATGTGATAAGTTATATGAATGAAGAAAAGAAGAGTGGATATGTGATAAGTATGGATTTTGAAAAAGCGTTTGATAGGGTGGAGCATGAGTTTTTATTTGCGAGTTTAAAACGTTTTGGTTTTGGGGGTAATTTTAGAAAATGGATTAAGATCTTGTATAAGGATGCAATGAGTTTTATTAAATGTAATGGTTTTTTAACGGATGCTTTTAAGATAACTAGATCCATAAGGCAGGGCTGTCCATTGTCAGCACAGTTGTATTCCTTGGTCGCAGAGTCTCTAGGAATGATGATTAAAAAGGATCAAAGAATAAAAAGTATAAATATTGAAAATGGAAGGGAAGGACAAAAGATTTTTCAGTACGCGGATGATACCACCTTGATAATAGAAGATTTAGAGAGCATTAGAATAGCAATGGAACTCATGCAGAAATTTTGTAAAGCAACAGGTGCAAAGATAAATGTGGAAAAAACTGCTTTTATGAGATTTGGAGAAGCGCCAGCATTACCAGCTTGCATTGCTTTTAATGAAAAGGAAGAAATTAAGATTTTAGGAGTAAATTTGGGGAAAGATGAAAAGAGTTCAAGAGATAAAAGATGGGAAGAGATTGTGGGAGAAATGAAAAGAAGATTGGTTTTTTGGAAAGTGAGAGATTTGGAGTTGAAAGGAAGAGTTTTAATTGTTAATAGTCTAATGCTCTCTAAGATGTGGTATAATTTATCTGTAACTGCAATGCCAATGTGGGTAGAACAGAGAGTAAAGGGTATTGTGTTGGATTTTTTATGGAATAATAAGCCTCCTAGAATTGCACATAAGACTTTAATTGGTTCTCAAGAAGAAGGAGGGTTAGGGTTAATGGATGTTGAGCAGAGGAAGAAGAGTATGAGAGTGAAAACTGTAAAGAAATATCTAAATAGAGAAAAGATGGAGGAATGGAAAGTAATAATGAAACATTTTTTAAACAAATGTTCAAATTTGAGAATAGGGGATGATATTTTATGGATGAGAGTTAAAAAAGGAATGATAAAAGGAATACCAGATTTTTATAAAGAGGTTTTAGAGGCATGGAGGGATTTCTTACCACATATTGATTTTAAGCCACAAGGAAGAGAAACAATTTTGAATCAACCTCTGTTTTTAAATGCAAAGATTACTACAGATGGAACAGATGTGTTTTTTTAAAAAGTGGCTAGATGTAGATATAAAAAGAGTAAGAGATATTTTATATGAGTATAAAAATGGGTTTCTTCCTCTTCAGTTTGTCATTGAAATCCTCTTTTGCTTCTTCTAAAGCATCAATGTCAGTACTTTAAAGAAACAATATGATGTTGTAAAGAAAGCAATACCAAAAGAGTGGATTGAAATAATAGAGAGTGGGGAAAAAGAGGAAGAGAAAGTAGAAGTGTCTTTTAAAGTTGGGAAGAAGGAATATGATTTTAACTCTTGTACTGTGAAGATGTTTTACACATGTTTTAGGGAATCTGTTTTCACAAAACCAAAAGTAAATGAGTTTTGGATTGAGCATTTTCCTGGATTAGATGAAAATAATATATGGAGGAATGTTAAATGGAGGTTCTTAGATGTAAAAATGGAAGCGTTGGATTATTTTATAAGGCATAAAGTCGTTTTTTCCGAGATGAAACTATGTAAAATTGGTTTGACACAAAATGCTTTGTGTAAAGTATGTAAAAAAGAGGATGAAGGATTTTTACATTTGTTTTTATATTGTGATGAATTGAAAGAATTTTTTAAGATTTTAAAAGGTTTGATAAATCAACTAAGAGAAAAGGAAGATATTCAAAACTGGGATGAGTTGATAATAATGGGACTGAATGAAAATTGTACAAATAAGGAGGTGGTCAATCTATGTATATCAATGGGGAAGTATGTGATATGGAAAAGAAGAAACATAGTGAGAAACAAAGACTGTAAAATAGACATATGGGGATATTTTAAAAAGAGAATAGAAGAATATTTGCAACTGTTATATGTGTATTGTAAGATGGAAAGGAAAATGGATGTTTTTTATAAAATGTTCTCAGTTAATGTACAAAATGTTTTAAGGAATTGTAAAATTGAGTTCCCTGGAATGTTGTAAATGAATTGAATTTTTTGTAAAAGAATTTTAATAAAAAAAAAAAAAAAAAAAAAAAAAAAAGCTATGCCCGATCTCGTCTGCTCTCGGAAGCTAATCAGGTTTGGGCCTGGTTAGTACTTGGATGGGAGACCGCTTGGGAATACCAGGTGCTGTAAGCCTTTTGGAAACTTTTCACTTAGTATATAATAATTTTGCCAAAAAATAGAGTCAATGCCCCATCTCTGAATCTTAGCAGGTTTAGGTCTGGTGAGTACTTGGATGAGAAACTGCCTAGGAATACCAGGTGCTTTAAGCTTTTTGGAAATGTTTCACTTAGTATGAAATAATTTTGCTAAAAAATAGATTCAATGCCCGATCTCTGAATCTTAGCAGGTTTAGGTCTGGTTAGTACTTGGATGAGAGACTGCCTAGGAATACCAGGTGCTTTAAACCTTTTGGAAAATTTCACGATTTATATAATAATCTTGCAAAAAAAAAAAAAAAAAAAGAGTCAATGCCCGATCTCTGAATCTTAGCAGGTTTAGGTCTCGTTAGTACTTGGATGAGAGACTGCCTAGGAATACCAGGTGCTTTAAGCTTTTGGGTTTTCTTTCCTACTTATATAATGTACTGGCGATTAGATGGGCTGGTCTTTAAATAGCCCTCTCTTTGCGGCAGTCTTCGCTTACGGCCATACCAACCTGGCTATGCCCGATCTCGTCTGCTCTCGGAAGCTAAGCAGGTTTGGGCCTGGTTAGTACTTGGATGGGAGACCACTTGGGAATACCAGGTGCTGTAAGCCTTTTGGAAACTTTTCACTTAGTATATAATAATTTTGCCAAAAAATAGAGTCAATGCCCCATCTCTGAATCTTAGCAGGTTTAGGTCTGGTGAGTACTTGGATGAGAGACTGCCTAGGAATACCAGGTGCTTTAAGCTTTTTGGAAATGTTTCACTTAGTACATAATAATTTTGCTAAAAAAATAGATTCAATGCCCGATCTCTGCATCTTAGCAGGTTTAGGTCTGGTTAGTACTTGGATGAGAGACTGCCTAGGAATACCAGGTGCTTTAAGCTTTTGGGTTTTCTTTCCTACTTATATAATGTACTGGCGATTAGATGGGCTGGTCTTTAAATAGCCCTCTCTTTGCAGCAGTCTTCGCTTACGGCCAGACCAACCTGACGGCGCTAGAGAGTCTGACAGGAAGTACTGTGCTGCAGTTGGAGAGAAAGGCTCTCCCACATTTTTTTTCATTTGTTTTGTTTTTGTTTAATATCAAGTTAAAAAGTTTGAAGTATTTTGTTTTTGTTAACGTCGTTTTAACCCCGGGCAGTTTTAAACTGTCTGGGGTTTGAGCTATTTTATTTTGTTTGTTTGTGTTTTTTTTTTTTTTGTGGCTAAGCTATTTAACAAGGATGGAAACAATAGCTAATGGATCAGATCTGGACAAGGTTTTTGAGGAAAAGAACAATGATTTTGAAGGAGACACTACTTTGGAAAAACGGATTATGAAAAACGATGGAAAGGATTACAATGAAACATGGGCAACTGTTGTATCAAGAAGGAAAAGAAATGGAGCTGAAATGGAGAAAGGCCGCACTGAACAGCAACCAACTACACAAGGTAAAGAAAAGTTTGATACAAAAGGAGAAAAGAGACAAGAAGAATGTCGGAGAAATGAAATGATAAATAGATTAAAAGACAAAATGAAATATCAGAGGGAATACAAGAAAGAAACAACACTGACAATGACTGTGGAAAATCCAGAAAAACTAACTGCCATCATGATAATTAAAGCTATTGAGGACATTACTGGAAAAGGTAAACTATATGGACTAAGGAAAAAAAATGACTTCGAGTATGAGCTTACATTGGAGAATCAACTAGACTGTGACAATTTATTGAATGGACTACTATTGAATGGACAAATGTGTAAAATAAGCAAACTTTGTGAAATGGAGAGGGTCGTTTCTTTTTTACGTTTGCCAAATTATATCAATGACAAGGATGTACTACAAAAACTGCAAAGCTGGGGAGTTACACCGATACTGCCGTTGAGAAGGAGCTATTACCCAGGGACAATGGTGGCAGATGGGACAAGATTTATTCGAGTCAAATTCCCTAAGGACGTGGTGTCCCTTCCATATAACACCAGTTTTGAAACAGAGGAAGGAATACAGTTCTTCAGAGTCATTCATGATCAGCAAGTAAAAATATGCAGAATATGTTCAAGTGCTGAACACGAAAAGAAATAACTGCCCTCTACTAACATGCAGAGAATGCCTGGAGCAGGGGCATTATGCGCGGGACTGTACAGCCCTGCGGTGCCAAGGCTGCAGAAAGGCATTGCCAACATGCGCATGTGAAACGGATGAAGAGGAACATGAGGAAATGGAAATGGAGATGCATAATGAAGTGGAGCATTTGGAGGAGGCTGATAAAGAAAATACATCACAAAAAACAAGTGGATTAACAAAGGATGTACTGAGCAGTGAAGGAGAGGAAGAAGAAGAGGAAGAAGAAGAAGAGGAAACAAGTGAGAATGAGCAGAATGGGGAAGAAAAAGTGATGACTGGACTACAACAATCTGTGAAAAATGTGGAGCAGGATGCAATGGTAAATAAAGAAGATAATAATGGAACAAAGGATAATACAATCCCGGAAGAGGTAAGCGACATTGGGGAGAGAAAAAAAAGTTTTTTGAGCAGGGGGACTAAAGGGAAAACAACAGGACAAATATACATTGAAAAGGTCTTGGAAAGACAAAGAATAAGACGAGAATCTAAAGAAAAAAAGAAGAAGAAAGTAGAGATAATTGCTTTAAAAGATGTTGATTTGAGAGAGACTGAACAAAAGTGATGTGGGTTTTGTTTTGCATTTATATTTTTCTTTTTTTGTTTATGAGTCAGTTGAAACTAGTGTCAATCAATGCAAGAGGATTGTCAACTAGGACTAAATTTGAAAATGTACTCTATTTAACAAAGAAGAGTGATATAATATGTATACAAGAAACTGGATGGAATGAAGACATTGTTAATGGTTTTAAGAAAATATGGGATGGAGAATTTTTTTACAATAATGACCCAAACAGGAAAAAAGGAGTAGCAATTTTAATTAGAAGGGGAGTGACAGAAAAAGCAACAGAAATGTTCACAGATAATGTAGGAAGATTGTTAGTAGTTAAAGTCAAAAGCAAAGAAGAAGAATTAACGATATGTACAATTCATGCACCAAATGACCGTTTAGAAAGAGTCATCTTTTTTAAAAATTTAAATGTTTTAATGGATGGTTATACAAAAGGAATTTTAATTGGGGATTTTAATACTATTTTGGAAAGAATTGATGTGGAGGATTATATGGTATATAGATCAGATGTGGGGAGAACTGAATTAAAGAAAATGATGGAAAAACACAAATTTTTAGATATATGGCGGGAAAGAAACAGAGTAAAAAGAGAATATTCCAGAAGGCAAATTGTGAACACAGTATTAAAGCAAAGTAGACTTGATTTGGTTTTATGTAACAGACAGCTAGAACTATTTATATCAAAAGTATTTTATAAAAGGTTCAGTGAAAGTGATCATGATTTTTTAAATGTAATAATTGATTTTAGTGGAGTAGAGAGAGGTCCAGGGGTGTGGGTTTTAAATGCTGAACTTTTAAAAAACGAGTCTTACAAAATGGAAATAGAAAATGTCATAATAAATAGTATAAACAATATTCTATATGATGAAGAAAAAAGTTTGTGGTGGGATAATTTGAAAAAAGTTATGAAAAAAATATCCATTGAATATTCAAAAAGATTGCAAAAGACAAAGAAAAGTAAAGAAAGATTTTTAAATAAGGAATGGGAAGAAGAAATGAAAAAGATGTCTGAAGGAAAGATGGATGTGACAAAAATAGTGTTTTTAGAAGAACAATTTAAGAAAATAGAGGAGGAAAAGTGCAGGGGAGCTAAAATTAGAAGCAGAGCGAAAAATACAGTAGAGGGAGAAAGAAGTACAAAATTCTTTTTTGAGTTTGAGAAATCAAGAAAACATGCAGAATTGATCAAAAGTATATTAAAAGATGGGAAAGTTGTGAAGGAAAAACAAGGTATTTTAAAAGAAGTGAAGGATTTTTATACTACCTTATTTAAAAAAGATAATATAAATGTGAAAGATGAAGAATATTTATTGAATCAAATTCAAGTTCAAGTAAATGAAGAAGATAAAAGAATGTGTGATAAGGATATAAATGAAGAGGAAATTGAAGAGGTTATAGACCAGTTGAAGAATGGGAAAAGTCCAGGACTAGATGGCTTAACATCTGAGTTTTACAAAGTTTTTAAACATGTTTTAATACCTATTCTGCACAATTTATTTGCTGATACTTTTAAGCAGAAAAAAATGAGTGAAAGCATGAAGACAGGAATGATAAAAATGATCTATAAGAATAAAGGAGATAAAGATCATCTTAAAAATTACAGACCGTTGAGTATGCTAAATACTGACTATAAGATTTTGGGTAAGATCATGGCAAACAGACTGAAAAAAGTGATTCCAAACATCATAACAACAAATCAGGCATATGGTGTCTTAAATAGAGATATATCAGACATAGTAACAAATATTAGAGACTTAATGTGGTATATGAAAGAAAAAGGTGAAGGAGGGTATTTAATTAGCATAGATTTGGAAAAGGCTTTCGACAGAGTAGAGTATAAATATTTGTTTGACTTAATTGAAAAATTTGGATTTGGGAGGAATTTTATAACATGGATGAAATGTTTCTATACTGACATTTTAAGTTGTATTAAAGTAAATGGGTTTTTAACTGATTATATTGAAATTTCGAGGTCTATAAGGCAGGGCTGTCCTTTATCGGCATTACTTTATACTTTAGTTGCTGAACCATTAGGAATAGCAATTAATAAAGAAAAACAAATACAAGGAATTTTAGTTGAAAATGGTGTAATGCAACAAAAAATTTTCCAATATGCAGATGACACGACTTTGTTTTTAAAGGATTTAAAGAGTATCGAAAAAGCAATGTTAATTTTTGAAAAATATTGTAGCGGAACAGGAGCTAAAGTCAATAAAGAAAAGACTGAGTATATGAGGATAGGGAAGGTGGATACTTTGGGAAGACAATGGGAATTTAAAGAGCAGAAGAACCAATTAAAGATTTTAGGAGTTATACTTGGGAAAGATGAAATGAAAACAAGAGACCTGATTTGGGAGGAGGTTATAGGCAAAATGGAAAAAAGACTTAACTTTTGGAAACAAAGAGAATTGTTTTTAAAAGGGAAAGTATTAGTTCTAAATTCTTTATTCCTGTCTAAGATGTGGTATATTTTAAGTGTGGTTAGTCTGCCAGCATGGGCGTACAAAAGAATAAAAACTTATATTTTAAAGTTTTTATGGGATGATAAGCCAGCAAAAATAGCATATGACACAATAATTGGGGAGGTGGAAAAGGGAGGTTTGAGACTCATAGATCCAATGGTAAGAATGAAGAGTATGAGAATAAAGACAGTAAAAAAGTTTTGGAATAATGATGATATGGTATGGAAAAAAATTATGAGTTTCTTTATAAATAAGTGTGGGAAAATGGGGGATGATTTTATGTGGATGAATTTTACAGATAATATGCTTGAGAAGATACCTGAATTTTATAAAGAAGTCTTAAGAGCATGGAAAGTTTTTAAAGGGAAGGTTCATGTGGAGTTTAAAGGAAGAGAGCAACTATTGAAACAGCCCCTTTTCTTAAACAAATTGATTTTAAGGAATAGTAATACAATTTTTTATAAGAAATGGTATTATGCAGGATTAAGACAAGTCAAAGACATTTTATATGAGGTAAAACCTGGGTTTTTACCTTTACAGGCAATTATAGACATATTAGAAGAGAATGAAGATATAGAAAATAGAAAGCTGATTAAGGAGCAATACATAAAATTAAAAGAAGCTGTGCCACTACAGTGGATTAAAAGCATTGACGATGAAGAAACAGGAAATGAGAAACCTGGAGTTTTTTTAAAAAGAAATGATGAACAGATTCCTTTCAATGGCTGTGTTCTTAAAATGTTTTATGTTTGTTTATGTGATCTTGTATTTTTAAGACCAAAAGCAACAGATTTTTGGGAAAGGTCTTTTTGTGAATTAGATGTAACAAAAATCTGGAAAAATGTAAAATGTAGGTTTAAAAGTCCCGCCCTGCATAATTTGGATTTCTTGTTGAGACACAATGTTTTAATGACTGAAATGAAATTGGCAAAAATTGGAATAGCACAAGATGCAAAATGTAAATTATGTATGGAAAAAGATGAAGGAGTGTTACATTTGTTTTTAAAATGTAAAAAATTAGACAATTTTATGAAGATGTTAAGGAAAATTGTGGGGGACTATTTAAATGATCAGAATGATTGGTTAGAGAAATGAGAAAAATTGATTTTATTAGGTTTTAATGGAACTGCACAAAATGTTTATGCATTAAATTTATGGTTAACAGTAGCAAGATATACGATTTGGAGAAGAAGGAATATAATGAAAATGAAAAACAAAGAACTTTCATTATGTAACTTATTTAAACAGTATCTGACTGCAGTGATGGAAGACATATACGACTATTTTAATATTAATGCACAAATGGATGTATTTGACAAATACATTGTAGAAAACAATCCATACATTATTAAAACATGGTCAGGTTTTAATGTGATTTTGCCTGAAAGATTTTAATTGTAATTTTGTTATTTTTAGGGGCCAAGCACCGAAGGTGCGAGGCACCTATTGTTTTTGTTCCGGTTCTTATTATTATTAGGGGCCAAGCACCGAAGGTGCGAGGCACCTATTGTTTTTGTTCCGGTTCTTATTATTATTAGGGGCCAAGCACCGAAGGTGCGTAGGCACCTATTGTTTTCGTTGGCGTTATTATTCTTCTTCTTCTTCTTCCGCCGCAAGTCTATGGCAGCCCATAGAACCGATTGCGGGAAAGTTGTATAATTTGGCACACTGATAGAGGACAGTCCCAACATTAACTATAGCTAATTTGAAGTCTCTAACTCCTACTCTCTAGCGCCACCACTTGTCCAAACTTTCAATGTTTGTATGCTAATAACTTTTGAACCGTAAGCCAGAAAATGGAAATTCTTTTTTCCTCTGAATCCTTGGCTCATGCCAAGTCGAATGAACCCCAAAATTCAAAAATCGCAAGGTTTAGTTTTTCCGCTATTTTCGATTGTTCGAAAAACATACTTTTTCGAACTCGTCCTAGACGGTTTGTCCGATTTTCACGAAAATTGGCTCAGATCATCTTCAGACCATGTTGGCTAAAAGTTATGGAATTCAAGTTGATTCCTCCAACCGTTCTCGAATGACATGTGAAAAAATATGATGAAAAGCACGCAAAAATACACGTGAGGCTATATCTCAGCAACGGTTTGGCATATTGAGACCAAACTTGGTGTGTGTTATAATAAGCATGACCTGAGACTACCTGCAGTGTTTCAACACAGCGCCACCTAGTGGTCAGGAGATATGAAAAATGCATATTTTGGCTTATAACTTCTGATTGGTTTGGCAAAAAATCACACAACTGGTCTCTTTAGATTCAGTGAGTCATGGCGAGTCGAATGATATCCAATTTTCCTGTGTCGGCCATTTTAAGCGTCGGCCATTTTGAATTATGTTTTAAAATGCTGTATTTTTTGAACGCAGCATCGTATCGTTTCGCAAATAATTACAAAAATATTCGGCTCCATGCCCTGAAGGTACTCAAAAAGTTTGGTGGCAGCGCCACCTTGTGGCCAATAGTTATAATGAAATATCACATAAATGCTAATAACTTTTGAATAAATTAGACTATTAAAATTAAAATGATCTCGCTATATTCTGTGGGTCATGCCGAGAGCATTGATACCAATTATGTGAAAATTGGCCTTACTTCCTGTCCGCCATTTTGCTTAATGTTGAAAACCTACTTTTTCAAACTCCTCCTAGACCGTTAGTCCAATTTTCACCAAATTTGACGTGAATCATCTTCAGACCATGCTGGCAAAAAGTTATGGATTTCGTGTTGATATACGAAACGGTTCTCATTTAGCGCATCAACGAATTTGCTGGAAGGGTGCCAAAATGCATTTGAGGCTGTATCTCTGCAACACTTTGACATATTTGCACCAAATTTTGTATGTGTCATCGCCACCTCACACTGACCATGCCACATAAATTTGGTAACAGCGCCACCTATTGGTCAAGAGTAATAAACCATTCATTAACCATGAGTAATTACACTTTTTAAAATGCTAATAACTTTTTATTGCATTAGCCCATTCGAATGGAACTGGGCTCAAAATATTCCCTGGTTTATGCCGATAACATAGATACCAAATATACCATAGTAAGCTGAACTTCCGGTCCGCCATTTTGATTTATGTTGAAAACCTACTTTGTCGAACTCCTCATCAACCGTAGGTCCGATTTTCACCAAATTCGAATCAAATGATCTTCAGACTATGCTGACTCAAAGTTATGGCTTTTGAGTCGATAGACAAAACCGTTTTCGCATACCACATCGACGAATTTGAGGCACAATGAGAAAATGACACTTGAGGCTGTATCCCTGGAATGCTTTGGCATATTGACACCAAACTTTGTGTGTGTCATTGAAAAGTCACACAGAGTACACCAAATTGATTTTATAACAGTGCCACCTATTGGTCAAGCTTGATAAGCCAAGTAATCATGCTACTAGAGGTGGAATTATAATTTTTTTTTGCCATTTCAATTACAATAATTCCAAAATTGCTGTTATTGCTCATTAATGAATTTGGTGTGATGCTTCATGCGATGCTTAGCTCCTACATTTGCCGTTGGAGTGCTTGGCCCCGTAATTGCTGCTTGCAGCTATATTTAGGGGCCAAGCACCGAAGGTGCGTAGGCACCTATTGTTTTCGTTGGCGTTATTAGGGGCCAAGCACCGAAGGTGCGTAGGACCCTCTTGTTTTTGTTGGCGTTCTTATTATTATTATTATTATTATTCTTCCGACTGGGCGTCTATGGCAGCCCATAGAACCGAATGCGGGAAAGTTGTAATGGTTTGACATTCTGATAGAGGACAGTGCCAACATTAAGTACACCAATTTTGGTGTGTCTAAGTCAATCCCTCTAGCGCCACCAACTGTCCAAAATTTCACTTTAATTTTGTTAATAACTTTTTAACCCTAAGGCCAATCAACGAAATTCTTTTTTCCTCTGATTTCTGAGCTCATGCCGATTCGATTGCACCCTACAAAGTCATTTCCGTCATAGAAATATGACCGCCATTTTGAATTTCTTTAAAAACCTACTTTTTCGAACTCGTCCTAGACGGTTTGTCCGATTCACACGAAAATTAAACCATATCATCCTCAGGCAGTGCTGACCAAAAGTTATGCAAATCAAATTGATTCGTCAAACCGTTTTCGATAAACGCTCTAACAAATTTTATGTAGTGCTTACAAAAACAGTCGTAAGGCTGTATCTCGGCAACGACTTATCCTATTCAGACCAAACTTGGTACATGTCATAACAAGCATGACCTGAGGCAACATGCTGTGATTGGGCGCAGCGCCACCTACTGATCCGGAGATATGAAAAACTGCTATTTTTGCTTATAACTTCTGAACAGTTTGTCCAAAAATCATAACATTGGTCTTGTTAGATTCAGGGCAACATGCCGAGTCGACTGATATCCAATTTGACCATTTCGGCCATTTTGACTGTCGGCCATTTTGAATTTTGTGCTAAAATGCTGTATTTTCTGAACACATCAACGGATTGTTACGAAACATGGTATGGGTCATCAGCACAATGTCCTGAAGGAGTATGAGAAGTTTCGAAACAGCGCCACCTAGTGGTGATCTTCTATTTTTAAATGCTTATAACTTTGGGTGTGGTCGACGTATTTTCACCAGACTCATCAAATTGGACTCCTGAAACCTTACAGAGTCCTACAATACCAAACATGCTAGGTTTTGCCTTACGGTTTGTGTAGCGTTGTGATTTAGCGCTTAAAAAACATTTGGCTATATCTTCGAAACCGCTTGTCTGATCGAGACGAAACCACTGTCAGAAGTTCGGAAACATAGGTCGATAGCTATACACCAATGCCCAAATGCAAAAATATTGATAGTAAGGGGTAGTAATATTCAATCAAAGTCAAGAGTCAGTCAATTTTTACGTGTTTTTTCATGTAAATGTCTATAACTCTGAAGTGAATTGAGATATTTTCACCAAAATTGACACGCATATGTATGGGCTCACTCTGATGACACATAAAAGAAATGGTGGGACTGAGCCTCTTGGTGGCGCTATAATAGAACAAAACATGAAATTCCCATTGACTTCAATACAGTTTTGTGAAATAAAAGGCTATACTAAACAAATGCATTGGTGTTATATTCCACAACTCAGAATGTGCCAACAACATCATCCCCTGAAGGTACTCAAAATATTTTGAAACAGAGCCACCTAGTGGTCAAAAGTTATAACTCAATTTACATAAAGGCTAATAACTTTTGAAAAGATCTGGCTATTGACATGACGCTGATCTTAATAGATTCCTTGGGTCAAGCCGAGAACATAGATATCAAGTTTTCCTTATTTGGCTGAACTTCCTGTCCGCCATTTTGATTAATGTTGAAAACCTACTTTTTCGAACTCCTCCTAGACCGTTAGTCAGATTTTCACCAAATTGGACGTGGATCATCTTCAGACCATGCTGGCAAAATGTTATGGATTTCATGTCGATATACGAAACGGTTCTCATTTAGCGCATCAACGAATTTGCTGGAATGATGCCAACATTCATTTGAGGCTGTATCTCTGCAAAGCTTTGACATATTTGCACCAAACTTTGTATGTGTCATCGTCACCTCACACTGACCATTCCAAACTAATTTGGTAACAGCGCCACCTATTGGTTACATGTGATAAGCCAATAAATCCTATTACTAGTTGTTGTGTTCATTGTTTTTAAGCCATTTTGCCTAAAATAATCTTAAAACTGTCTTAATTACTCATTCCTGCCATTCGTCTGAAGCTTGCTTCTGTAGTGCTTGGCCCCGTTATTGCTGCTTGCAGCTATATTTATTATTATTCTTCTTCTTCTTCTTCCGCCGCAAGTCTATGGCAGCCCATAGAACCGTTTGCGGGAAAGTTGTATAATTTGGCACACTGATAGAGGACAGTCCCAACATTAACTATAGCAAATGTGAAGCCTCTAACTCCTACTCTCTAGCGCCAACACTTGTCCAAACTTTCAATGTTTGTATGCTAATAACTTTTGAACCGTAAGCCAGAAAATGGAAATTCTTTTTTCCTCTGAATCCTTGGATCAAGCCAAGTCGAATGAACCCTAAAATTCAAAAATCGCAAGGTTTAGTTTTTTCGCTATTTTCAACTTTTCGAAAAACTTACTTTTTCGAACTCGTCCTAGACGGTTTGTCCGATTTTCACGAAAATTGGCTCAGATCATCAACAGACCATGCTGGCAAAAAGTTATGGAATTCAAGTTGATTCGTCCAACCGTTCTCAAATGACACGTGAAAAAATATGACGAAAAGCACGCAAAAATACACGTGAGGCTATATCTCCACAACGGTTTGGCGTATTGAGACCAAACTTGGTGTGTGTTATAATAAGCATGACCTGAGACTACCTGCAGTGTTTCGACACAGCGCCACCTAGTGGTCAGGAGATATGAAAAATGCATATTTTGGCTTATAACTTCTGAATGGTTTGGCCAAAAATTACAAAACTGGTCTCTGTAGATTCAGTGCGTCATGTCGAGTCGATTGATATCCAATTTTCCCGTGTCGGCCATTTTAGGCGTCGGCCATTTTGAATTATGTTTCAAAATGCTGTATTTTTTGAACGCATCATCGTATCGTTTCGCAAATAATTACAAAAATATTTGGCTCCATGCCCTGAAGATACTCAAAAAGTTTGGTGGCAGCGCCACCTTGTGGCCAATAGTTATAATGAAATATCCCATAAATGCTAATAACTTTTGAATAAATTAGACTATTAAAATTAAAATGGCCTCCCTATATTCTGTGGGTAAAGCCGAGAGCATTGATACCAATTATGCGAATATTGGCCATACTTCCTGTCCGCCATTTTGATTAATGTTGAAAACCTACTTTTTCGAACTCCTCCTAGACCGTTAGTCCGATTTTCACCAAATTTGACGTGTATCATCTTCAGACCATGCTGGCAAAAAGTTATGGATTTCGTGTCGATATATGAAACGGTTCTCATTAAGCGCATCAACGAATTTGTTGGAAGGGTGCCAAAATGCATTTGAGGCTGTATCTCTGCAACGCTTTGACATATTTACACCAAACTTTGTACGTGTCATCGCTACCTCACACTGACCATGCCACATAAATTTGGTAACAGCGCCACCTATTGGTCAAGAGTAATAAACCATTCATTACCCATGAATAATTACACTTATAAAAATGCTAATAACTTTTTAATGCATTAGCCTATTGCAACGAAACTGGTCTCAAAATATTCCCTGGTTTATGCCGAAAACATAGATACCAAATATGCCAGATTAAGCTGAACTTCCGGTCCGCCATTTTGATTTATGTTGAAAACCTACTTTTTGAACTCCTCATCAGCCGTTAGTCCAATTTTCACCAAAATTTAATCAGATGATCTTCAGACTGTGCTGACAAAAAGTTATGAATTTTGTGTCGATAGACAAAACCGTTTTTGCATACCACAGCGACGAACTTGAGGCACAATGACAAAATGACACTTGAGGCTGTATCTCTGCAATGCTTTGGCATATTGACACCAAACTTTGTTTGTGTCATTGAAAAGTCACACAGAGTACACCAAATTGACTTGATAACAGCACCACCTATTGGTCAATTTTGATAAGCCAGTAAATCATGCTACTAGAGGTTGTATTTATGATTTTTTTAGCCATTTCAATTACAATAATCCTAAAATTGCTGTTATTGCTCATTAATGCATTTGGTGTGATGCTCCATGCCATGCTTAGCTCCTACATTTGCCGTTGGAGTGCTTGGCCCCGTAATTGCTGCTTGCAGCTATATTTATTATTATTCTTCTTCTTCCACCCCAAGTCTATGGTAGCCCATAGAACCGATTGCGGGAAAGTTGTATAATTTGGCACACTAATAGAGGACTGTCTGAACATTAACCGTAGCAAATTTGAAGTCTCTAACTCAAACTCTCTAGCGCCACCAATTGTCTAAACTTTCAAAAACTTGATGCTAATAACTCTTGAACCGTAAGCCACAAAATGAAAATTCTTTTTTCCTGTGATTCCTTGGCTCATGCCGAGTCGAATGGACACCGAAATTCAAAAATCGCAAGGCTTAGTTTTTTCGCTATCGTCAATTGTTCGTAAAACCTACTTTTTCGAACTCGTCCTAGGCCGTTGCACCGATTGTCACGAAAATTGAATCAGATAATCTTCAGACCATGCTGGCAAAAAGTTATGGAATTCAAGTTGATTTCTCAAACCGTTTCCGAATAGCTCATGAACGAATTCTTCGAAAAGCACGCAAACGTGAACGTGAGGCTATATCTCCGCAACGGTTTGGCCTATTGAGACCAATCTTGGTGGGTCTTATAACAACCATTCCCTGGGACTACCTGCAGTGTTTCGGCGCTGTGCCCCCTAGTGGTCAGGAGATATGAAAAATGCATGTTTTTGCTCATAACTTCTGAACGGTTTTGCCAAAAATCACAAAAGTGGTGTCTTTAGATTCAGTGCATCATTCCGAGTCGAATGATACCGAATTTTCCCAATTCGGCCATTTTGGGCGTCGGCCATTTTGAATTTAGTTGTAAATTGCTGTATCTTAAGAATGAAGTTCCGTATCGTTTCGCAAATAATTACAAAAATGTCCGGCTCCATGCCCTGAATGTACACAAAAAAAATTGGGGGCAGCGCCACCTTGTGGCCAATAGTTATAACGATTTTTCGAAAAATGCTAATAACTTTTGCATACATTAGCCTATTGTAACAAAGCTGATGTTGGTAGATTCCTTGGGTCATGCCGAGAACACCGATACCCCATTTGTCAATTTTGGCAAAATTTCCTGTCCGCCATTTTGATTCATGTTGAAAACCTACTTTTTCGAACTCCTCCTAGACCGTTGCTCAGATTTTCACCAAATTTGATTTGGATCATCTTCAGACCATGCTGGCAAAAAGTTATGGAATTTGTGTCGATACACGTAACCGTTTTCAATTAGCGTACCAACGAATTTGCTGGAAAGATGCCAAACTGCATCTGAGGCTGTATCTCTGCAAAGGTTGGAGATATTTACACAAAACTTAATATGTGACATTGTCACATCACATTGACCACGCCACATCATTTTGGTCACAGCGCCACCTATTGGTCAAGAGTAATAAACCAATCAATAACCGCTAATTATTACATTTCCAATAATGCTAATAACTTGTGATTGCATTAGCCTATTATCATGAAACATGTCTCAAAATGTTCCTTTGGACATGCCGACAACATACATACCAATTATGTCATATTAAGCAAAACTTCCTGTCCGCCATTTTGATTCATGTTGAAAACCTTTTTTTTAAACTCATCCTCAACCGTTTGTCTGATTTTCACCAAAATTGAATCAGATCATCTTCAGACCGTGCTGACAAAAAGTTATGGATTTCGTGTCAATAGACGAAACCGTTTTTGTACAGCGCTGCTTCAGATGTCAGGCATCTTCACAAAATGAGTCTGAGGCTATATCTCTGCAAAGCCCATTAGTGGTCTTCCAGTGACATCTAGTGGTCGTAAATGCAATTTATCATACAACACTGTCTCTTTAACCTTTATAACTGTTATATGTTGTCTTAATTTCATTCCAAAGAAGCATACGCAATTTATGTATAATTTCACAGTCTAGATAATAGTACTGCACTGATTTTAAATAACCTAGATATGGCTGACAGTAAAAGAATAGAACAGAATTACAGACACACACACCAACATGAAATGTTTAAACTAGTATATTAATACTCAATAAGCATGCTTAAACCCACACACAGATGCACACATTTTGTTATATATATAGATAATTAAAATAAATGATGGGTGATAAAACCTATTGCAAGTCTTCTGTTTTTATGGGCTTCTATGTCATTTTTCAGGTTTCATTGCAATCATAATCTGGCATAATTATAAACATTAGATATATCTGTATGAATAAATTGGTAAACTTTGACTCAATGTGATCTGAAATGCTTGAACAGTAATATTAAATAATAGTAATATACATTTTTTCTAGATGAATCCCTCAACAAGCCCATAAACTGTAATGTTTTAGTCTTTAGTGAGCTCATTAGTGGTCTTCCGGTGACATCTAGTGGTTATAATTGCAATTTTTTATTCAACACTGGGTTTTGAAGCTTTATAAATATTACAGTGTTCTTTTTTACCTAATCTCTGTTAAATTTTGCATGATTGTTTAGAAAAAATACAGATCTAATGCATGTGTGATTATATTACCCCTTTTTTTTTGCAGTTTAATGCCATTCACAACAGAAATCTTTTGTTTTTTTAGGCCATTTTAACTGTTATAGCACCAGCTATTTTCTGATCTTAATGAAACTTTGCATGCTTGGTGGGTCATCTTTCACATGTTATAACCAAGTTTCATAAAGTTTTGAGTTTTTGTTTCAGTTTTATAGGCTTTAGGTTACATGTGGCCACGGCCCTTTCCTAAATGACCTCTTATAGCTAACCAAAGGACAAAATGCAACATATTTTTGAAAATTATTGATCTAGAGAGTCCAGAGAATATTATTGCAGTGGTTTGATCAAGACTGAACAAAAAACCAGGTGACCCGAAACATTCAAATTCGTGGACCAATTTTACGAAAAAGGCTATAACTCGGGAACAAAATGAGATATCTTCACCAAACTCAGAACTCATATGCATGAACAAAAACTTTAGTCAAATTATTATTTTTTTTCCATATCTGCCACTTGGTGGCGCTACAGGATGAAAAAAAATCAAATGGCTATAACTAAGCAACCGTTGATCCAATCAACTTGAAAATTGATATGGCCCAATGTGGCACAAGTGCTCTATGAGGAATTTCACTTATCTTAAAAAACATGGCCGCCATTGGCCAAACAACTTTAAGCACCTATTTGACAAGGTTAATGGAAGTCGATCGGAACGAAACTCGGTGGGCATGTTCGACTCATTGCCCTAAAGGTCTGTAAGTATTTTGAAAGAAATTGCCCACAACATTGTCACCTCCCACAGAACACAACAAAGCGATTTGATTACAGCGCCACCTATTTTCCAAAAATGATAATGCATCATTTTACTGGAGTTTTACTGGCTGTTTCCATTACACTCTTCCAATAATTGCTTTTCTTACTCGTTGCATTTGGTCTGATGCTCCATGCCATGCTTAGCTCCTCGCTGTGGAACTTTTATTAACGATTTTCAGCCATTTCAATTACAATCATGCAATTATTAATTTCATTATTCATTGTTGCATTTGGTCTGATGCTACATATGCTTAGCTCCTGATGTTGCCGCTGGAATGCTTGGCCCCGTGATTGCTGCTTGCAGCTATATTTCTGCTTCTTCTTCTTCTTCTTCTTCTTCCGCCGCAAGTCTATGGCAGCCCATAGAACCGATTGCGGGAAAGTTGTATAATTTGGCACACTGATAGAGGACAGTCCCAGCATTAACTATAGCAAATTTGAAGTCTCTAACTCCTACTCTCTAGCGCCACCACTTGTCCAAACTTTCAATGTTTCTATGCTAATAACTTTTGAACCGTAAGCCAGAAAATGAAAATTATTTTTTCTTCTGAATCCTTGGCTCATGCCAAGTCGAATGAACCCCAAAATTCAAAAATCGCAAGGTTTAGTTTTTTCGCTATTTTCAATTATTCGACAAACCTACTTTTTCGAACTCGTCCTAGACGGTTAGTCTGATTGCCACGAAAATTGTCTCAGATCATCTTCAGACCAGGCTGGCAAAAAGTTATGGAATTCAAGTTGATTCGTCCAACCGTTGTCGAATGACACGTAAACTAATTTGACGAAATGCACGCAAAAATGCACGTGAGGCTATATCTCGGCAACAGTTTGTCATATTGAGACCAAACTTGGTGTGTGTTTTAACAAGCATGAACTGAGACTACCTGCAGTGTTTCGACACAGCGCCACCTAGTGGTCAGGAGATATGAAAAATGCATATTTTGGCTTATAACTTCTGAATGGTTTGGCCAAAAATCACACAACTGGTCTCTTTAGATTCAGTGAGTCATCTCGAGTCGAATGATATCCAATTTTCCTGTGTCGGCCATTTTAGGCGTCGGCCATTTTGAATTATGTGTTAAAATGCTGTATTTTTTGAACGCAGCATCGTATCGTTTCGCAAATAATTACAAAAATATTCGGCTCCATGCCCTGAAGGTACTCAAAAAGTTTGGTGGCAGCGCCACCTTGTGGCCAATAGTTATAATGAAATATCACATAAATGCTAATAACTTTTGAATAATTTAGACTATTAAAATTAAAATGGTCTCGCTATATTCTGTGGGTCATGCCGAGAGCATTGATACCAATTATGTGAAAATTGGCCATACTTCCTGTCCGCCATTTTGCTTAATGTTGAAAACCTACTTTTTCGAACTCCTCCTAGACCGTTAGTCCAATTTTCACCAAATTTGACGTGAATCATCTTCAGACCATGCTGGCAAAAAGTTATGGATTTCGTGTCGATATACGAAACAGTTCTCATTTAGCGCATCAACGAATTTGCTGGAAGGGTGCCAAAATGCATTTGAGGCTGTATCTCTGCAACGCTTTGACATATTTGCACCAAATTTTGTATGTGTCATCGCCACCTCACACTGACCATGCCACAGAAATTTGGTGACAGCGCCACCTATTGGTCAAGAGTAATAAACCATTCATTAACCATGAATAATTACACTTGTAAAAATGCTAATAACTTTTTATTGCATTAGCCCATTCGAATGGAACTGGGCTCAAAATATTCCCTGGTTTATGCCGATAACATAGATACCAAATATACCATAGTAAGCTGAACTTCCGGACCGCCATTTTGATTTATGTTGAAAACCTACTTTGTCGAACTCCTCATCAACCGTAGGTCCGATTTTCACCAAATTCGAATCAAATGATCTTCAGACTATGCTGACTCAAAGTTATGGCTTTTGAGTCGATAGACAAAACCGTTTTCGCATACCACATCGACGAATTTGCGGCACAATGAGAAAATGACACTTGAGGCTGTATCCCTGGAATGCTTTGGCATATTGACACCAAACTTTGTGTGTGTCATTGAAAAGTCACACAGAGTACACCAAATTGATTTTATAACAGTGCCACCTATTGGTCAAGCTTGATAAGCCAAGTAATCATGCTACTAGAGGTGGTATTATGATTTTTTTTTGCCATTTCAATTACAATAATTCCAAAATTGCTGTTATTGCTCATTAATGAATTTGGTGTGATGCTTCATGCGATGCTTAGCTCCTACATTTGCCGTTGGAGTGCTTGGCCCCGTAATTGCTGCTTGCAGCTATATTTATTATTATTATTATTATTATTATTCTTCCGACTGGGAGTCTATGGCAGCCCATAGAACCGAATGCGGGAAAGTTGTTTTGGTTTGACATTCTGATAGAGGACAGTGCCAACATTTAGTACACCAAATTTGGTGTGTCTAAGACATTCCCTCTAGCGCCACCAACTGTCCGAAATTTCACTTTAATTTTGTTAATAACTTTTTAACCGTAAGTCCAATCAACAAAATTCTTTTTTCCTCTGATTTCTGAGCTCATGCCAATTCGATTGCACCCTATGCCGTCATTTTCCGTCATAGAAATATGGCCGCCATTTTGAATTCTTTGAAAAACCTACTTTTTCGAACTCGTCCTAGACGGTTTGTCCGATTCACACGAAAATTGAACTAGATCATCTTCAGGCAGTGCTGACCAAAAGTTATGCAAATCAAATTGATTCGTCAAACCGTTTTCGAAAAACGCTCAAACAAATTTTACGAAACGCTTAGAAAAACAGTCGTAAGGCTGTATCTCTGCAACGATTTATCGTATTCAGACCAAACCTGGTACATGTCATAACAAGCATGACCTGAGGCTACTTGCTGCGTTTCGGCGCAGCGCCACCTACTGGTCCGGAGATATGAAAAATTGCTATTTTTGCTTATAACTTCTAAACAGTTTGTCCAAAAATCATAACATTGGTCTTGTTAGATTCAGGGCAACATGCCGAGTCGACTGATATCAAATTTTACCATTTCGGCCATTTTGTCTGTCGGCCATTTTGAATTTTGTGCTAAAATGCTGTATTTTCAGAACGCATCAACGGATTGTTACGAAACATGGTATGGGTCATCAGCACAATGTCCTGAAGGAGTGTGAGAAGTTTCGAAACAGCGCCACCTAGTGGTGATCATCCTTTTTTAAATGCTTATAACCTTGGGTGTGGTCGACTTATTTTCTCGAGACTCACCAAATTAGACTCCTGAAACCTTACAGAGTCCTACGATACCAAACATGCTAGGTTTCGCCTTACGGTTTGTGTAGCGTTGTGATTTAGCGCTTAAAAAACATCTGGCTATATCTTCGAAACCACTTGTCTGATCGAGACGAAACCACCGTCAGAAGTTCGGAAACATAGGTCGATAGCTATACACCAATGCCCAAATGCCAAAATATTGATGGTAAGGTGTAGTAATATTCAATCAAAGTCAAGAGTCAGTCATTTTTTATGTGTTTTTTCATATAAATGTCTATAACTCTGAAGTGAATTGAGATATTTTCACCAAAATTGACACACATATGTATGGGCTCACTCTGAGCACACATAAAAAGAAATGGTGGGACTGAGCCTCTTGGTGGCGCTATAATAGAACAAAATATGAAATTATCATTGACTTCAATACAGTTTTGTGAAATAAAATGCAATACTAAACAAATGCATTGATGTAATATTATGAAACTCAGAATGTGCCAACAACACCATCCCCTGAAGGTACTCAAAATATTTTGAAACACCGCCACCTAGTGGTCAACAGTTATAACTCAATTTAAATAAAGGCTAATAACTTTTGAATAAATCTGGCTATTGACATGACGCTGGTCTTTTTAGATTCCTTGGGTCAAGTCGAGAACATAGATACAAAGTTTTCCTTATTTGGCTGAACTTCCTGTCCGCCATTTTGATTAATGTTGAAAACTTACTTTTTCGAACTCCTCCTAGACCGTTAGTCAGATTTTCACCAAATTTGACGTGGATCATCTTCAGACCATGCTGGCAAAATGTTATGGATTTCGTTTCGATATACGAAACTGTTCTCATTTAGCGCATCAACGAAGCTGCTGGAAGGGTTCCAAAATGCATTTGAGGCTGTATCTCAGCAAAGCTTTGACATATTTGCACCAAACTTTGTATGTGTCATCGTCACCTCACACTGACCATTCCAAACTAATTTGGTAACAGCGCCACCTATTGGTTACACGTGATAAGCAAATAAATCCTATTACTAGTTGTTGTGTTTATTGTTTTCAAGCCATTTTGCCTAAAATAATCTTAAAACTTTCTTAATTACTCATTCCTGCCGTTCGTCTGAAGCTTGCTTCTGTAGTGCTTGGCCCCGTTATTGCTGCTTGCAGCTATATTTATTATTATTATTATTATTATTATTCTTCCGACTGGGAGTCTATGGCAGCCCATAGAACCGAATGCGGGAAAGTTGTTTTGGTTTGACATTCTGATAGAGGACAGTGCCAACATTAAGTACACCAATTTTGGTGTGTCTAAGACATTCCCTCTAGCGCCACCAACTGTCCGAAATTTCACTTTAATTTTGTTAATAACTTTTTAACCGTGAGGCCAATCAACAAAATTCTTTTTTCCTCTGATTTCTGAGCTCAAGCCAATTCGATTGCACCCTATACAGTCATTTTCCGTCATAGAAATATGGCCGCCATTTAGAATTTTTTTAAAAACATACTTTTTCGAACTCGTCCTAGACGGTTTGTCCGATTCACACAAAAATTGAACCAGGTCATCTTCAGGCAGTGCTGACCAAAAGTTATGCAAATCAAATTGATTCGTCAAACCGTTTTTGATAAACGCTCTAACAAATTTTACGTAACGCTTACAAAAACAGTCGTAAGGCTGTATCTCGGCAACGACTTATCCTATTCAGACCAAACCTGGTACATGTCATAACAAGCATGACTTGAGGCTACTTGCTGCGTTTCGGCGCAGCGCTACCTACTGGTCCGGAGATATGGAAAATTGCTATTTTTGCTTATAACTTCTAAACAGTTTGTCCAAAAATCATAACATTGGTCTTGTTAGATTCAGGGCAACATGCCGAGTCGACTGATATCCAATTTTACCATCTCGGCCATTTTGACTGTCGGCCATTTTGAATTTTGTGCTAAAATGCTGTATTTTCAGAACGCATCAACGGATTGTTACAAAAAATGGTATGGGTCATCAGTACAATGTCCTGAAGGAGCGTGAGAAGTTTCGAAACAGCGCCACCTAGTGGTGATCATCCTTATTTAAATGCTTATAACCTTGGGTGTGGTCGACTTATTTTCTCGAGACTCACCAAATTGGACTCCTGAAACCTTACCGAGTCCAACGATACCAAACATTCTAGGTTTCGCCTTACGGTTTGTGTAGCGTTGTGATTTAGCGCTTAAAAAACATCTGGCTATATCTTTGAAACCGCTTGTCTGATCGAGACGAAACCACCGTCAGAAGTTCGGAAACATAGGTCGATAGCTATACGCCAATGCCCAAATGCCAAAATATTGATAGTAAGGGGTAGTAATATTCAATCAAAGTCAAGAGTCAGTCAATTTTTACGTGCTTTTTCATATAAATGCCCATAACTCTGAAGTGAATTGAGATATTTTCACCAAAATTGACACACATATGTATGGGCTCACTCTGAGCAAATATAAAAAAAATGGTTGGACTGAGCCTCTTGGTGGCGCTATAATAGAACAAAACATGAAATTCTCATTGACTTCAATACAGTTTTGTGAAATAAAATGCTATACTAAACAAATGCATTGGTGTAATATTACAAAACTCAGAATGTGTCAACAACACCATCCCCTGAAGGTACTCAAAATATTTTGAAACAGCGCCACCTAGTGGTCAAAGGTTATAACTCAATTTACATAAAGGCTAATAACTTTTGAATTAATCTGGCTATTGACATCATGCTGGTCTTTTTAGATTCCTTGGGTCAAGTCGAGAACATAAAATACAAAGTTTACCTTATTTGGCTGAACTCCCTGTCCGCCATTTTGATTAATGTTGAAAACCTACATTTTCGAACTCCTCCTAGACCGTTAGTCCGATTTTCACCAAATTTGACGTGGATCATTTTCGGACCATTCTGGCAAAAAGTTATGGATTTTGTGTCCATATAAGAAACGGTTCTCATTTAGGGCATCAAAAAATCTGCTGGAAGGGTGCCAAAATGCGTTTGAGGCTGTATCTCTGCAATGCTTTGACATATTTGCACCAAACTTTGTATGTGTCATCGTCACCTCACACTGACCATTACAAACTAATTTGGTAACAGTGCCACCTATTGGTTACACGTGAAAAGCCAATAAATCCTATTACTAGTTGTTGTGTTTATAGTTTTCAAGCCATTTTGCCTAAAATAATCTTAAAACTGTCTTAATTACTCATTCCTGCCGTTCGTCTGAAGCTTGCTTCTGTAGTGCTTGGCCCCGTTATTGCTGCTTGCAGCTATATTTAGGGGCCAAGCACCGAAGGTGCGAGGCACCTATTGTTTTTGTTCCGGTTCTTCTTATTATTATTATTAGGGGCCAAGCACCGAAGGTGCGAGGCACCTATTGTTTTTGTTCCGGTTCTTATTATTATTATTATTATTATTAGGGGCCAAGCACCGAAGGTGCGAGGCACCTATTGTTTTTGTTCCGGTTCTTATTAGGGGCCAAGCACCGAAGGTGCGTAGGCACCTATTGTTTTCGTTGGCGTTATTATTATTATTCTTCTTCTTCTTCTTCTTCCGCCGCAAGTCTATGGCAGCCCATAGAACCGTTTGCGGGAAAGTTGTATAATTTGGCACACTGATAGAGGACAGTCCCAACATTAACTATAGCAAATTTGAAGCCTCTAACTCCTACTCTCTAGCGCCACCACTTGTCCAAACTTTCAATGTTTGTATGCTAATAACTTTTGAACCGTAAGCCAGAAAATGGAAATTCTTTTTTCCTCTGAATCCTTGGCTCAAGCCAAGTCGAATGAACCCTAAAATTCAAAAATCGCAAGGTTTAGTTTTTTCGCTATTTTCAACTTTTCGAAAAACTTACTTTTTCGAACTCGTCCTAGACGGTTTGTCCGATTTTCACGAAAATTGGCTCAGATCATCAACAGACCATGCTGGCAAAAAGTTATGGAATTCAAGTTGATTCGTCCAACCGTTCTCAAATGACACGTGAAAAAATATGACGAAAAGCACGCAAAAATACACGTGAGGCTATATCTCCACAACGGTTTGGTGTATTGAGACCAAACTTGGTGTGTGTTATAATAAGCATGACCTGAGACTACCTGCAGTGTTTCGACACAGCGCCACCTAGTGGTCAGGAGATATGAAAAATGCATATTTTGGCTTATAACTTCTGAATGGTTTGGCCAAAAATTACAAAACTGGTCTCTGTAGATTCAGTGCGTCATGTCGAGTCGATTGATATCCAATTTTCCCGTGTCGGCCATTTTAGGCGTCGGCCATTTTGAATTATGTTTCAAAATGCTGTATTTTTTGAATGCATCATCGTATCGTTTCGCAAATAATTACAAAAATATTTGGCTCCATGCCCTGAAGATACTCAAAAAGTTTGGTGGCAGCGCCACCTTGTGGCCAATAGTTATAATGAAATATCCCATAAATGCTAATAACTTTTGAATAAATTAGACTATTAAAATTAAAATGGCCTCCCTATATTCTGTGGGTAAAGCCGAGAGCATTGATACCAATTATGCGAATATTGGCCATACTTCCTGTCCGCCATTTTGATTAATGTTGAAAACCTACTTTTTCGAACTCCTCCTAGACCGTTAGTCCGATTTTCACCAAATTTGACGTGTATCATCTTCAGACCATGCTGGCAAAAAGTTATGGATTTCGTGTCGATATATGAAACGGTTCTCATTAAGCGCATCAACGAATTTGTTGGAAGGGTGCCAAAATGCATTTGAGGCTGTATCTCTGCAACGCTTTGACATATTTACACCAAACTTTGTACGTGTCATCGCTACCTCACACTGACCATGCCACATAAATTTGGTAACAGCGCCACCTATTGGTCAAGAGTAATAAACCATTCATTACCCATGAATAATTACACTTATAAAAATGCTAATAACTTTTTAATGCATTAGCCTATTGCAACGAAACTGGTCTCAAAATATTCCCTGGTTTATGCCGAAAACATAGATACCAAATATGCCAGATTAAGCTGAACTTCCGGTCCGCCATTTTGATTTATGTTGAAAACCTACTTTTTGAACTCCTCATCAGCCGTTAGTCCAATTTTCACCAAAATTTAATCAGATGATCTTCAGACTGTGCTGACAAAAAGTTATGAATTTTGTGTCGATAGACAAAACCGTTTTTGCATACCACAGCGACGAACTTGAGGCACAATGACAAAATGTCACTTGAGGCTGTATCTCTGCAATGCTTTGGCATATTGACACCAAACTTTGTTTGTGTCATTGAAAAGTCACACAGAGTACACCAAATTGACTTGATAACAGCACCACCTATTGGTCAATTTTGATAAGCCAGTAAATCATGCTACTAGAGGTTGTATTTATGATTTTTTTAGCCATTTCAATTACAATAATCCTAAAATTGCTGTTATTGCTCATTAATGCATTTGGTGTGATGCTCCATGCCATGCTTAGCTCCTACATTTGCCGTTGGAGTGCTTGGCCCCGTAATTGCTGCTTGCAGCTATATTTATTATTATTATTATTATTATTCTTCCGACTGGGAGTCTATGGCAGCCCATAGAACCGAATGCGGGAAAGTTGTTTTGGTTTGACATTCTGATAGAGGACAGTGCCAACATTTAGTACACCAATTTTGGTGTGTCTAAGACATTCCCTCCAGCGCCACCAACTGTCCGAAATTTCACTTTAATTTTGTTAATAACTTTTTAACCGTAAGTCCAATCAACAAAATTCTTTTTTCCTCTGATTTCTGAGCTCATGCCGATTCGATTGCACCCTATGCCGTCATTTTCCGTCATAGAAATTTGGCCGCCATTTTGAATTCTTTGAAAAACCTACTTTTTCGAACTCGTCCTAGACGGTTTGTCCGATTCACACGAAAATTGAACCAGATCATCTTCAGGCAGTGCTGACCAAAAGTTATGCAAATCAAATTGATTCGTCAAACCGTTTTCGAAAAACGCTCAAACAAATTTTACGAAACGCTTAGAAAAAGAGTCGTAAGGCTGTATCTCTGCAACGATTTATCGTATTCAGACCAAACCTGGTACATGTCATAACAAGCATGACCAGAGGCTACTTGCTGCGTTTCGGCGCAGCGCCACCTACTGGTCCGGAGATATGAAAAATTGCTATTTTTGCTTATAACTTCTAAACAGTTTGTCCAAAAATCATAACATTGGTCTTGTAAGATTCAGGGCAACATGCCGAGTCGACTGATATCAAATTTTACCATTTCGGCCATTTTGTCTGTCGGCCATTTTGAATTTTGTGCTAAAATGCTGTATTTTCAGAACGCATCAACGGATTGTTACGAAACATGGTATGGGTCATCAGCACAATGTCCTGAAGGAGTGTGAGAAGTTTCGAAACAGCGCCACCTAGTGGTGATCATCCTTTTTTAAATGCTTATAACCTTGGGTGTGGTCGACTTATTTTCTCGAGACTCACCAAATTAGACTCCTGAATCCTTACAGAGTCCTACGATACCAAACATGCTAGGTTTCGCCTTACGGTTTGTGTAGCGTTGTGATTTAGCGCTTAAAAAACATCTGGCTATATCTTCGAAACCACTTGTCTGATCGAGACGAAACCACCGTCAGAAGTTCGGAAACATAGGTCGATAGCTATACGCCAATGCCCAAATGCCAAAATATTGATGGTAAGGTGTAGTAATATTCAATCAAAGTCAAGAGTCAGTCATTTTTTACGTGCTTTTTCATATAAATGTCTATAACTCTGAAGTAAATTGAGATATTTTCACCAAAATTGACACACATATGTATGGGCTCACTCTGAGCACACATAAAAAGAAATGGTGGGACTGAGCCTCTTGGTGGCGCTATAATAGAACAAAATATGAAATTATCATTGACTTCAATACAGTTTTGTGAAATAAAATGCAATACTAAACAAATGCATTGATGTAATATTACGAAACTCAGAATGTGCCAACAACACCATCCCCTGAAGGTACTCAAAATATTTTGAAACACCGCCACCTAGTGGTCAACAGTTATAACTCAATTTAAATAAAGGCTAATAACTTTTGAATAAATCTGGCTATTGACATGACGCTGGCCTTTTTAGATTCCTTGGGTCAAGTTGAGAACATAGATACAAAGTTTTCCTTATTTGGCTGAACTTCCTGTCCGCCATTTTGATTAATGTTGAAAACTTACTTTTTCGAACTCCTCCTAGACCGTTAGTCAGATTTTCACCAAATTTGACGTGGATCATCTTCAGACCATGCTGGCAAAATGTTATGGATTTCGTTTCGATATACGAAACTGTTCTCATTTAGCGCATCAACGAAGCTGCTGGAAGGGTTCCAAAATGCATTTGAGGGTGTATCTCAGCAAAGCTTTGACATATTTGCACCAAACTTTGTATGTGTCATCGTCACCTCACACTGACCATTCCAAACTAATTTGGTAACAGCGCCACCTATTGGTTACACGTGATAAGCAAATAAATCCTATTACTAGTTTTTGTGTTTATTGTTTTCAAGCCATTTTGCCTAAAATAATCTTAAAACTTTCTTAATTACTCATTCCTGCCGTTCGTCTGAAGCTTGCTTCTGTAGTGCTTGGCCCCGTTATTGCTGCTTGCAGCTATATTTATTATTATTATTATTATTATTATTATTATTCTTCCGACTGGGAGTCTATGGCAGCCCATAGAACCGAATGCGGGAAAGTTGTTTTGGTTTGACATTCTGATAGAGGACAGTGCCAACATTTAGTACACCAATTTTGGTGTGTCTAAGACATTCCCTCTAGCGCCACCAACTGTCCGAAATTTCACTTTAATTTTGTTAATAACTTTTTAACCGTAAGTCCAATCAACAAAATTCTTTTTTCCTCTGATTTCTGAGCTCATGCCGATTCGATTGCACCATATGCCGTCATTTTCCGTCATAGAAATTTGGCCGCCATTTTGAATTCTTTGAAAAACATACTTTTTCGAACTCGTCCTAGACGGTTTGTCCGATTCACACGAAAATTGAACCAGATCATCTTCAGGCAGTGCTGACCAAAAGTTATGCAAATCAAATTGATTCGTCAAACCGTTTTCGAAAAACGCTCAAACAAATTTTACGAAACGCTTAGAAAAACAGTCGTAAGGCTGTATCTCTGCAACGATTTATCGTATTCAGACCAAACCTGGTACATGTCATAACAAGCATGACCTGAGGCTACTTGCTGCGTTTCGGCGCAGCGCCACCTACTGGTCCGGAGATATGAAAAATTGCTATTTTTGCTTATAACTTCTAAACAGTTTGTCCAAAAATCATAACATTGGTCTTGTTAGATTCAGGGCAACATGCCGAGTCGACTGATATCAAATTTTACCATTTCGGCCATTTTGTCTTTCGGCCATTTTGAATTTTGTGCTAAAATGCTGTATTTTCAGAACGCATCAACGGATTGTTACGAAACATGGTATGGGTCATCAGCACAATGTCCTGAAGGAGTGTGAGAAGTTTCGAAACAGCGCCACCTAGTGGTGATCATCCTTTTTTAAATGCTTATAACCTTGGGTGTGGTCGACTTATTTTCTCGAGACTCACCAAATTAGACTCCTGAAACCTTACAGAGTCCTACGATACCAAACATGCTAGGTTTCGCCTTACGGTTTGTGTAGCGTTGTGATTTAGCGCTTAAAAAACATCTGGCTATATCTTCGAAACCACTTGTCTGATCGAGACGAAACCACCGTCAGAAGTTCGGAAACATAGGTCGATAGCTATACGACAATGCCCAAATGCCAAAATATTGATGGTAAGGTGTAGTAATATTCAATCAAAGTCAAGAGTCAGTCATTTTTTACGTGCTTTTTCATATAAATGTCTATAACTCTGAAGTGAATTGAGATATTTTCACCAAAATTGACACACATATGTATGGGCTCACTCTGAGCACACATAAAAAGAAATGGTGGGACTGAGCCTCTTGGTGGCGCTATAATAGAACAAAATATGAAATTATCATTGACTTCAATACAGTTTTGTGAAATAAAATGCAATACTAAACAAATGCATTGATGTAATATTACGAAACTCAGAATGTGCCAACAACACCATCCCCTGAAGGTACTCAAAATATTTTGAAACACCGCCACCTAGTGGTCAACAGTTATAACTCAATTTAAATAAAGGCTAATAACTTTTGAATAAATCTGGCTATTGACATGACGCTGGTCTTTTTAGATTCCTTGGGTCAAGTCGAGAACATAGATACAAAGTTTTCCTTATTTGGCTGAACTTCCTGTCCGCCATTTTGATTAATGTTGAAAACTTACTTTTTCGAACTCCTCCTAGACCGTTAGTCAGATTTTCACCAAATTTGACGTGGATCATCTTCAGACCATGCTGGCAAAATGTTATGGATTTCGTTTCGATATACGAAACTGTTCTCATTTAGCGCATCAACGAAGCTGCTGGAAGGGTTCCAAAATGCATTTGAGGGTGTATCTCAGCAAAGCTTTGACATATTTGCACCAAACTTTGTATGTGTCATCGTCACCTCACACTGACCATTCCAAACTAATTTGGTAACAGCGCCACCTATTGGTTACACGTGATAAGCAAATAAATCCTATTACTAGTTGTTGTGTTTATAGTTTTCAAGCCATTTTGCCTAAAATAATCTTAAAACTGTCTTAATTACTCATTCCTGCCGTTCGTCTGAAGCTTGCTTCTGTAGTGCTTGGCCCCGTTATTGCTGCTTGCAGCTATATTATTATTATTATTATTATTTTTATTTTTTTCTCCTTACTTATGTACTTTCTTTATTTCCTTATTTCTTTTTTTTTTTTTTTTTTTTTTTTTGTTATATATATATATATATATATATATATATATATATATATATATACATTTTCTATTTCCGCATATGCTTCAAATGTAAGACTGTGAATGTATAAAAATTTTGTGTTTTTAATAATAAAAAAAAAAAAAAAAAATGCCCGATCTCGTCTGCTCTCGGAAGCTAAGCAGGTTTGGGCCTGGTTAGTACTTGGATGGGAGACTGCCTGGGAATACCAGGTGCTGTAAGCTTTTTGGAAACTTTTCACTTAGTATATAATAATTTTGCCAAAAAATAGAGTCAATGCCCGATCTCTGAATATTAGCAGGTTTGGGCCTGGTTAGTACATGGATGAGAGACTGCCTTGGAATACCAGGTGCTTTAAACTTTTTGGAAAATTTCACGATTTATAAAATAATCTTGCAAAAAAAAAAAAAAAAAAGAGTCAATGCCCGATCTCTGAATCTTAGCAGGTTTAGGTCTGGTGAGTACTTGGATGAGAAACTGCCTAGGAATACCAGGTGCTTTAAGGTTTTGGGTTTTCTTTCCTACTTATATAATGTACTGCCGATTAGATGGGCTGGTCTTTAAATAGCCCTCTCTTTGCAGCAGTCTTCGCTTACGGCCATACCAACCTGGCTATGCCCGATCTCGTCTGCTCTCGGAAGCTAAGCAGGTTTGGGCCTGGTTAGTACTTGGATGGGAGACTGCCTGGGAATACCAGGTGCTGTAAGCTTTTTGGAAACTTTTCACTTAGTATATAATAATTTTGCCAAAAAATAGAGTCAATGCCCGATCTCTGAATCTTAGCAGGTTTAGGTCTGGTGAGTACTTGAATGAGAAACTGCCTAGGCATAGCAGGTGCTTTAAGCTTTTTGGAAATGTTTCACTTAGTATATAAT
>NC_068392.1:21844660-21857160 GCF_023724105.1 Carassius gibelio
TACCAGGTGCTTTAAACTTTTTGGAAAATTTTACGATTTATAAAATAATCTTGCAAAAAAAAAAAGAGTCAATGCCCGATCTCTGAATCTTAGCAGGTTTAGGTCTGGTGAGTACTTGGATGAGAAACTGCCTAGGTTTACCAGGTGCTTTAAGCTTTTTGGAAATGTTTCACTTAGTATGAAATAATTTTGCTAAAAAATAGATTCAATGCCCGATCTCTGAATCTTAGCAGGTTTAGGTCTGGTTAGTACTTGGATGAGAGACTGCCTAGGAATACCAGGTGCTTTAAACCTTTTGGAAAATTTCACGATTTATATAATAATCTTGCAAAAAAAAAAAAAAGAGTCAATGCCCGATCTCTGAATCTTAGCAGGTTTAGGTCTCGTTAGTACTTGGATGAGAGACTGCCTAGGAATACCAGGTGCTTTAAGCTTTTGGGTTTTCTTTCCTACTTATATAATGTACTGGCGATTAGATGGGCTGGTCTCTAAATAGCCCTCTCTTTGCGGCAGTCTTCGCTTACGGCCATACCAACCTGGCTATGCCCGATCTCGTCTGCTCTCGGAAGCTAAGCAGGTTTGGGCCTGGCTTGGATGGGAGACCGCTTGGGAATACCAGGTGCTGTAAGCCTTTTGGAAACTTTTCACTTAGTATATAATAATTTTGCCAAAAAATAGAGTCAATGCCCGATCTCTGAATATTAGCAGGTTTGGGCCTGGTTAGTACATGGATGAGAGACTGCCTGGGAATACCAGGTGCTTTAAACTTTTTGGAAAATTTCACGATTTATAAAATAATCTTGCAAAAAAAAAAAAAAAAGAGTCAATGCCCGATCTCTGAATCTTAGCAGGTTTAGGTCTGGTGAGTACTTGGATGAGAAACTGCCTAGGAATACCAGGTGCTTTAAGCTTTTTGGAAATGTTTCACTTAGTATATAATAATTTTGCTGAAAAATAGATTCAATGCCCGATCTCTGAATATTAGCAGGTTTGGGCCTGGTTAGTACATGGATGAGAGACTGCCTGGGAATACCAGGTGCTTTAAACCTTTTGGAAAATTTCACGATTTATATAAAAATCTTGCAAAAAAAAAAAAAAAAAAAAAAAAGAGTCAATGCCCGATCTCTGAATCTTAGCAGGTTTAGGTCTCGTTAGTACTTGGATGAGAGACTGCCTAGGAATACCAGGTGCTTTAAGCTTTTGGGTTTTCTTTCCTACTTATATAATGTACTGGCGATTAGATGGGCTGGTCTTTAAATAGCCCTCTCTTTGCAGCAGTCTTCGCTTATGGCCATACCAACCTGGCTATGCCCGATCTCGTCTGCTCTCGGAAGCTAAGCAGGTTTGGGCCTGGTTAGAACTTGGATGGGAGACCGCTTGGGAATACCAGGTGCTGTAAGCCTTTTGGAAACTTTTCACTTAGTTTATAATAATTTTGCCAAAAAATAGAGTCAATGCCCCATCTCTGAATCTTAGCAGGTTTAGGTCTGGTGAGTACTTGGATGAGAGACTGCCTAGGAATACCAGGTGCTTTAAGCTTTTTGGAAATGTTTCACTTAGTACATAATAATTTTGCTAAAAAAAAAGATTCAATGCCCGATCTCTGCATCTTAGCAGGTTTAGGTCTGGTTAGTACTTGGATGAGAGACTGCCTAGGAATACCAGGTGCTTTAAGCTTTTGGGTTTTCTTTCCTACTTATATAATGTATTGGCGATTAGATGGGATGGTCTTTAAATAGCCCTCTCTTTGCAGCAGTCTTCACTTACGGCCATACCAACCTGGCTATGCCCGATCTCGTCTGCTCTCGGAAGCTAAGCAGGTTTGGGCCTGGTTAGTACTTGGGTGGGAGACTGCCTGGGAATACCAGGTGCTGTAAGCTTTTTGGAAACTTTTCACTTAGTATATAATAATTTTGCCAAAAAATAGAGTCAATGCCCGATCTCTGAATATTAGCAGGTTTGGGCCTGGTTAGTACATGGATGAGAGACTGCCTAGGAATACCAGGTGCTTTAAACCTTTTGGAAAATTTCACGATTTATATAATAATCTTGCAAAAAAAAAAAAAAAAAAAAGAGTCAATGCCCGATCTCTGAATCTTAGCAGGTTTAGGTCTCGTTAGTACTTGGATGAGAGACTGCCTAGGAATACCAGGTGCTTTAAGCTTTTGGGTTTTCTTTCCTACTTATATAATGTACTGGCGATTAGATGGGCTGGTCTTTAAATAGCCCTCTCTTTGCGGCAGTCTTCGCTTACGGCCATACCAACCTGAGGGCGCTAGAGAGCTAGTGAGAAACAGGAAGTGTGTTGGCTATAGGGAGGTGAGAAAGGCTCACCCAAACTTTTGTGTTGTTTTTTTGCGTTGTTTTTGTTCAAGATAAGTATTTTTGTTTCTAGTTTTTGTGTTATTTTTGTTATTTGTCCTCCCAACAGCTTTGCTGTTTGGGAGGGATCGTTTTAGTTTTGTGTTTTTTGTTAAAATGGACGGATTAACGGCTACAGACATGGATTTGGCAAAACAGACAAGGCAGCTAACTGAAAATGGACTGGATCAAAGACAACGAGAAAAGGATTACCCAGAAAGGCGAATGAAACGGATCTATACCAAGGAAGCAACGGTAGTGATTGATTTGACGGAGGTACAAGATGGGAGAGCAGAGGACATTATAGAAGCATTGAAAGACAAGATCGAAGTGACTAGCATACTAGCGGTAAGACCAAAAATGATGAAACAATATGAAATTACATTGGAAAAAGAGGAAGATATTGAGAAACTAGAAGAAGGATTGATGATTAAAGGAAAGACTTGTGAAATTAAAAAGTTGAACAATAAGGATTTTGCTGTATCTTTCATGCATCTGCCTGCTTACTTGGAGGATGACGATATTTTAAAGAAGCTGGAGGGATGGGGGGTGACTCCTATCTCACAGATCAAAAGGAGATTCTACCCGGGCACCCGCATTGAGGATGGAACGAGATTCCTGAGAGTACGGTTTCCAAAAGAGGTGGCTTCCCTGCCCTACAGCACAAGAATGGAGACGGAAGAAGGACCTCAGTATTTCAGGGTGATACATAGCCAGCAGGTGAGAACCTGTAGGTTATGTATGAGCCCTGAACACATGATGAAGGACTGTCCTGACTTCAAATGCTATAAGTGCTCGGAAAGGGGACATTTCGCGAGGGACTGTAATGCGGTGAGGTGCCCGGACTGCAGGCTTGTGTTAAACAAGTGCGAGTGCTGGTTCGGAGAACAACATCAGGAGGAAGAGCAGGGGTGTGGGCAGATGCATGAGGAAGCCGGTGAAGAGGAGCTACACGAAAACACAGAAGGAACACCAAGAGAGGATACCACAAGCACGGACGTTGAAGAGGAAAGTGAAAGGACTGGATCAACGCAGTGCAGTGAGGAAACGGGGTCACTGATGGAAATAACTGATACTTTACAGATTCAACTGGAAAAGACAGAGGATCAGGAGTGGGTCAGCGAGGATGGGAGAATGGACAAAGACAGTGAATGCATCGACGATGCCGGCACTACAGGAATCAATAAAAGAAGAAGACAAACTAAGGTAACACCAAATTTAGAGAAAGCCAAAAGAAAAGTATTAAAACAAGGATGTGAGGAAAAACAAGACAGTGGGGAAATGGTAAAGGAAGGAGAGTGAATGAACTGACAAAATGGGGATTTTATGGCTTTTATTTTATTTTATGGTGCTGAAATTTGTGACTTTTAATGCTAGAGGATTAATGAATGTTTATAAATTTGAAAAGGTGAAGGAATTGTGTCGAAATGAAGATGTGATTTTATTGCAAGAGACAAACTGGAAAGAGAATGTTATGGAGGATATTAGAAAAAGATGGGAAGGGGAATTACTTGTTAACAATGAAGAGGAAAAAATGGGAGGAGGAGTGGCGGTTTTAATAAGAAAAGACAGAGGTATAAAGACAAAACTTATATATAATGATAAAAAAGGAAAATGTATGGTGGTAGAAATCGAAATGGAAGAAGACAAATTTGTTTTAGTGAACGTGCACGCTCCCAATGGAGAAAAAGAAAAGAAAATATACTTTAATGTTTTAGCTGATGTAATTGAAAAATGGGGGAAGGTGGTGATTGCAGGGGATTTTAACACTGTTTTTAGTAAAATGGATATGGCAAATGGGATGGTTTTTAAATCAGATGGGGGTAGAAAAGAACTAAGGTCATTGATGGAAGAGAAAAATATGATTGATGTGTGGCGGGAAAGAAATGGAAAAAAGAAGGAATTTTCAAGAAGACAGTTGGTGGGGAATTTTATGTGCCAAACCAGAATAGACTATTTTTTAAGTACCAGAAATCTTGAATGTTTCATTGATGGAATATTTTATAAAGAAACGACCTTAAGCGATCACAAAATGGTTTTAATGACGATGGATTTTAAAAGACAAACAAAGGGACCTGGGGTGTGGATTTTAAACACTGAGGTTTTAAAGAATGAAAGTTTTAAAAAAGAGATTGAAATGATATTAGATGGGAGGAAAAAAGACCTGATGTATATGGAAGACAAAAGGCAATGGTGGGAAAATGTTAAGTATGATATTAAGAAATATTCTATGAACTACTGTAATTTATTACAAAAGGTTAAAAGAACCAAGGAGAGAGAAATAAGGAGAACTCTAAAAGAGGAGTTAAATAAAAACGAAGTAGATGTGCAAAAAGTAATTGAAATAGAAAATACGTTGAGAAAAATAGAAGAGGAGAAATGCAAGGGGGCAATGTTGAGAAGCAAAGCAAAATATACGGTGGAAGGGGAAAAATGTAACAGATTCTTTTTTAATCTTGAGAAAAGCAGGGGGAGAGCGGAAACAATTAAAGAACTTAAAAGTAGGAATGGAATGGTGGTCTCAGATACAGAGGGGATTTTAAAAGAAGTGAAATCATTTTATGAGGAACTTTTTAAGTCTGAGGGGGGAGATGAGGAAAAAAGGAATATTTTGTTGCAACAGATAACAAGGAAAGTTGGCGAACAGGATAAAAAAATATGTGAAAGGGAAATAGAAACTGAAGAGATCATACATGCCATAAATCAATTAAGAGTGAGGAAAAGCCCCGGAGTAGATGGTATTGGAAGTGAGTTTTACAAAGTTTTTAAAGAAAAAGTAAGCGTGATTTTAAATGAAATTTTTGAAGAAGTTTTTAAAAAAGAAAGAGTAAGCCCAAGAATGGGGCTAGGATTAATGAAAATAATATACAAGAAAAAAGGAGACAAAACTGAGCTGAAAAATTTTAGACCCATTACAATGCTAAACACTGATTTTAAAATTTTAGCCAAGGTCTTAGCAAACAGATTAAAAAATGTCATGCCAAATATAATAGAAACAAACCAGGCGTATGGAGTAAAGGCGAGAGATATAGCAGATGTTACTAGCAGCATTAGAGATATAGCAGGGTATATAAAAGAAAAAGGCAAAAGTGCTTATGTTATTAGTATGGATTTTGAAAAGGCTTTTGACAGAGTTGAACATGGCTTTTTATTTGCAGTTTTAAAGGAATTTGGGTTTGGGAATAATTTTATTAAATGGATTTCGGTTTTATACAGGGATATTTTTACAAAAGTAAAATGCAATGGTTTTTTAACTCAACCTTTTAAAGTTTTAAGATCCATAAGACAGGGGTGTCCATTGTCGGCGCAGTTGAACTCATTGGTAGCAGAACCTTTAGGGCTTTTAATAAATAGAGAAAAAAGAATAAATGGAATACAAATGGAAGAGGGAGAAGAATTAAAGAAAATATTTCAATATGCTGATGACACGACAATTGTGGTTGAAAATGTAGAAAGTGTTAAAAGAGTGATGGAGAAAACAAAACTGTATTGTGAGGGTTCGGGTGCAAAGATAAATGAAGAAAAAACTGTATACATGAAATATGGAAGGGCGGAGGTTCTTACAGGGGTCTGTAAGTTTACAGAGGTGCAAGAAATAAAGATTTTAGGAATAATTGTAGCAAAGAATGAAAAGGAGGCTACGGACAGTATGTGGGAAGAGACGGTGGGAGGGATGGAAAGAAGACTGATTTTCTGGAGAAGCAGGTTTTTAAGTTTAAAAGGGAAAATTTTAGTTGTAAACATGCTAATGTTATCTAGAATGTGGTATACATTACATGTGATGCCATTGCCAGACTGGGTTTTTAAGAGAATAAAGAAATGTGTTTTAGAATTTTTATGGGACAAAAAGCCTCCAAGAATTGCATATTTTACACTGATTGGGAAACCGGGGGAGGGAGGGATGGGTTTGGTGGATGTAGAACAAAAAATGAAAAGCATGAGAGTAAAGGTGGTAAGGAAATATTTGGATGATACGAACAGAGCAGAGTGGAAGAGATTGATGGCTCTTTATTTAAATAAATGTGGGAATTTTAATTTGGGGGAAAATGTTTTATGGATGAAGCTTAAGAATTGGATGATGGAGGGGATCCCACCATTTTACAAAGAGGTTTTAAGCGCTTGGAGGCTTTTTTTAACAGAGGTGGATTTTAATCCGGAGGGGAGAGAAATGATTTTAAATCAACCTCTGTTTTTAAATGGGAAAATAAAGATGCAAGAGTATGATATCTATTTTAAGAAGTGGTTGCAAGCAGGGTTTGTAAAGGTGAGGGATGTTTTATGGGAATTTAAAGAGGGATTTTTACCACTTCAAGTGATCATAGATGCAATGGATGAGGAGAAGGAGGACTTTAATGTAAATGTTTTAAAAAGACAATATGAACAAGTAAAAAAAGCAATCCCAGGACAATGGCTGGAAGAAATTATTAAGGAGGGAGAAAAAGAAAAGAAAATGAGCGTGTTTCTAAAATGTAAAGACAATATGGTGAATTTTAATTTGGGTTCTGTTAAAATGTTTTATGGGTTTTTTATAAATAGAGTTTTTAAAAAACCTCTTGCCAATCAGTTATGGATAAGGCATTTTAATGAAATTGAAGAGGAAGATATATGGAAGAACATGACATGGAAATGGTTGGATGTGGATTTACAAAGTTTTGATTATTTTATTAGACAAAATGTGATTTTTACTGAAATGAGATTGTGTGCAATGCAGAAAGAAACTAATGCCCAATGCAGAGTTTGTAAAAAAGAAGATGAAGGAATTTTACATTTGTTTTTATTCTGTGAGAAGTTGAGCCCATTTTTTAAGGAATTAAAGGAAATAATCAAAGACTTAAGAGATAATGAGGGGGACTGTAACTGGAATAGATTTTTTATGTTGGGAATGGCAGAGAATACAGCAAACAAGAAACTAATTAATTTGTTTTTAATTTTGGCCAAAAAAGCAATATGGAAAAGAAGGAATATAGTCAAAAACAGAGATTTTATTGCTAACCTATGGTTGATTTTTAAACAGTTGGTTGAAGATTATGTAAAAATGCTGTACAGTTATTTTAAACTGGAAAACAAGATGGGGGATTTTTATGGAATTTTTACGAAGGAGGTTACATATATTTTAAAACAAAAGCACTTTTATATGCCAAGAGAAGATTAAAGAATTTGATGAATTTGTGAATTTAGATGTTTTTGGTTTTTAGTGTTATGCATATTTTGGAAAAATGCTTTTGTGAAATGCTTTTGTTTTTATGAAAATTTCCCTGTAACAGCTTTAAAGTCTTGTACACAACTTATATTTTGACTGTGAATAAAAAAAAAAAAAAAGCTATGCCCGATCTCGTCTGCTCTTGGAAGCTAAGCCGGTTTGGGCCTGGTTAGTACTTGGATGGGAGACCGCCTGGGAATACCAGGTGCTGTAAGCTTTTTGGAAACTTTTCACTTAGTATATAATAATTTTGCCAAAAAATAGAGTCAATGCCCGATCTCTGAATATTAGCAGGTTTGGGCCTGGTTAGTACATGGATGAGAGACTGCCTGGGAATACCAGGTGCTTTAAACTTTTTGGAAAATTTCACGATTTATAAAATAATCTTGCAAAAAAAAAAAAAAAAAAGAAAAAAGAGTCAATGCCCGATCTCTGAATCTTAGCAGGTTTAGGTCTGGTGAGTACTTGGATGAGAAACTGCCTAGGAATACCAGGTGCTTTAAAATTTTTGGAAAATTTCACGATTTATAAAATAATCTTGCAAAAAAAAAAAAAAAAAAAAGAGTCAATGCTCGATCTCTGAATCTTAGCAGGTTTAGGTCTGGTGAGTATTTGGATGAGAGACTGCCTAGGAATACCAGGTGCTTTAAGCTTTTTGGAAATGTTTCACTTAGTATATAATAATTTTGCTGAAAAATAGATTCAATGCCCGATCTCTGAATATTAGCAGGTTTGGGCCTGGTTAGTACATGGATGAGAGACTGCCTGGGAATACCAGGTGCTTTAAACCTTTTGGAAAATTTCACGATTTATATAAAAATCTTGCAAAAAAAAAAAAAAAAAAAAAAAAAAAAAAAAAAAGAGTCAATGCCCGATCTCTGATTCTTAGCAGGTTTAGGTCTCGTTAGTACTTGGATGAGAGACTGCCTAGGAATACCAGGTGCTTTAAACTTTTTGGAAAATTTCACGATTTATAAAATAATCTTGCAAAAAAAAAAAAAAAAAAATAGTCAATGCCCGATCTCTGAATCTTAGCAGCTTTAGGTCTCGTTAGTACTTGGATGAGAGACTGCCTAGGAATACCAGGTGCTTTAAGCTTTTGGGTTTTCTTTCCTACTTATATAATGTACTGGCAATTAGATGGGCTGGTCTTTAAATAGCCCTCTCTTTGCAGCAGTCTTCGCTTACGGCCATACCAACCTGGCTATGCCCGATCTCGTCTGCTCTCGGAAGCTAAGAAGGTTTGGGCCTGGTTAGTACTTGGATGGGAGACCACTTGGGAATACCAGGTGCTGTAAGCCTTTTGGAAACTTTTCACTTAGTATATAATAATTTTGCCAAAAAATAGAGTCAATGCCCCATCTCTGAATCTTAGCAGGTTTAGGTCTGGTGAGTACTTGGATGAGAGACTGCCTAGGAATACCAGGTGCTTTAAACCTTTTGGAAAATTTCACGATTTATATAATAATCTTGCAAAAAAAAAAAAAAAAAAAAAAAAAAGAGTCAATGCCCGATCTCTGAATCTTAGCAGGTTTAGGTCTGGTTAGTACTTGGATGAGAGACTGCCTAGGAATACCAGGTGCTTTAAGCTTTTGGGTTTTCTTTCCTACTTATATAATGTACTGGCGATTAGATGGGCTGGTCTTTAAATAGCCCTCTCTTTGCAGCAGTCTTCGCTTACGGCCATACCAACCTGAGGGCGCTAGAGAGCTACAGGAAGTGTTGGCTGCAGTTTGGAGAGGAAGGCTCTCCTCCATTTTGAATTTTCTGTTAGTGTTTGTTTTGTGAGTTGTTTTTGGACTTTTAGTTTATTTTTTTGAGGTTTTTCAGTTTTAAACCACCTAACAGCAGCATCTTGCTGGCTGGAGGGTGGTTCATTTTTTGTTTGTGTTTTTTTTTACAATGGATGGATTATTGGCAAACGACACTGGACTGGCTGGAGAGACACGCATGGCAAACGACACTGGATTGGCTGGAGAGACACGTAAGGCAAACGACACTGGACTGGCTGGAGAGACACGCATGGCAAACGACACTGGATTGGCTGGAGAGACACGAATTGGAGGGAATATTGAAAGACATGGAAGAGAAAAAATATGAAGGTGCAAGACTAAGGAGTAAAGCTAAGTATACTGTGGAGGGTGAAAAATGTACAAAGTTTTTCTTTGATCTAGAAAAAATAAGAGGGAAAGCTGGAATGATTAAAGAAATAAGAGGAAAAAATGGTGTAGTGGTGGAAACAAATGAGGAAATATTAAAAGAAGTAAAAGCATATTATGAAAACCTGTTTAGCACTGAGGGGTTGAGGGAAGAAGAGAAATTGGAGTTACTAAATCAAATAAAAACAACAGTAGGAGAAGTGGACAAAAAAGAGTGTGATGAAGAGATAAGAGAAGAAGAGATAAAAAGAGCAATAAGTGAATTAAACAAAAATAAAAGTCCAGGTATAGATGGTTTGGGGAGTGAATTTTATATTGTTTTTAAAGATTTTTTAACCAGTATTTTAAAGGAAGTATATGAAGACATTTTTAAGAAGGAGGAAATGAACCAGAGAATGGGGATGGGATTAATAAAGTTAATATATAAAAGAAAAGGAGATAAAGTAGACCTAAAAAATTATAGACCAATTACAATGCTGAATACAGATCTGAAAATTTTAACAAAAGTTTTAGCCAATAGATTGAAAGAGGTAATGCCAACCATAATTAAAACAAATCAAGTGTATGGAGTAAAAGGGAAAGATATAGCAGATACAACTTTAAGTATAATAGATAGAATAAGATATATGAAAGAAAAGAACAAAAAAGGATATGTTATTAGTTTGGATTTTGAAAAGGCCTTTGATAGAGTGGAGCATGAATATTTATTTGGAATTTTAAGAAGGTACGGGTTTGGGGATAATTTTGTCAAGTGGATTACAATTTTATATAGGGGAGCAATAACAAGAATACAGTGTAATGGTTTTTTAACAGAATGTTTTAAAATTACTAGGTCAATAAGACAAGGATGTCCATTATCAGCGCTTTTATATTCTTTAGTTGCAGAACCATTGGGATTAGCTATTAAAATAGATGAAGACATAAGAGGGATAAACATTGAAGGAAGTGGGGGAAATGAAAAAATATTTCAATATGCGGATGACACAACAATAATAGTTAAAGATATAGAGAGTGTTAATAAAGTAATGGAAGTAGTACAGATGTTTTGTAGGGGATCAGGAGGCAAGTTAAATGAAGAAAAAACAACGTATGTGAGATTTGGATGAGTAAATGTTTTAACGGATCATTTTCATTTTAAAGAAACAAAAGAAATAAGGATTTTAGGTGTTCTAATGGGAAAAGACGAAAGGAATGTTAAAGAAAAAATGTGGGAAGAAATAGTAGGAGGAATTGAAAGAAGGTTAAATTTTTGGAAATTGAGGACATTAAGTTTAAAAGGGAAGGTTTTAATTTTAAATGTTTTAATGGTGACAAAGTTGTGGTATGTTTTATATGTGACTGCTATGCCAATATGGGTGGAGAAAAGGTTGAAAAAATGTTTTTTAGATTTTTTATGGAATAGTAAACCGTCAAGAATCGCATATAGTACATTAATAGGAGAAGTAGGGAAAGGAGGGATGGGATTAATTGATGTTGAACAGAGAAAAAATAGCTTAAGAATTAAAATAGTAAAAAAATATCTGGATGAGGGTCACAAAACAGCATGGAAAAGGACAATGGAGTATTTTTTAAACAAATGTGGGGATTTTAACATGGGGGATGGAATTTTATGGATGAAAACGAAGAATTGGATGACAGAAAGATTACCAGAGTTTTATAGAGAAATGTTTAGTGCCTGGGGAAAATTTTTAGACAGAGTAGAGTATGATCCAGATGGGAGAGAAAACATTTTAAATCAACCTCTGTTTTTAAACAAAAACATTTTAAAACAAGACAAAGAAATGTTTTTAAAGAAATGGATGGATGTGGGGATAACGAGAGTGAGAGATGTTTTATATGAATTTAAAGAAGGATTTTTACCGACACAATTTATTGTGGATGCAATGGAGGAGGCAAAAGAAGATTACAGTGAACAAGAAATAAAAAATAAATATGAAATCATTAAAAATGCAATACCTAAAGAGTGGATTAAAAGAATAGAAAGTACGGAAGGAGAACCAAAAGAGAAATGTATTCATGTGAAATTAGGGGAAAAACTGTATGATTTTAAGGAATGTACTGTGAAAATGATTTATCGTGCTTTTAGAGATGATGTTTTTAAAGAGCCGATTGTAAATGGATACTGGGTGCAGAAATTCAAAGATTTAAAAAAAGAGTGTATATGGAGAAACATGACGGGGAAATGTGTTGAAACAAAATTGGAATGTTTGGAGTATTTTATAAGACATAAAGTGGTTTTTACTGATGTTATTTTAAATAAAATAGGAATGGAAGAAAATGCTCTGTGTAAAGTGTGCCAGGAAGAGGAAGAGGGGATTTTACATCTGTTTTTACATTGTAGAGAGCTAGAGGACTTTTTAAGGAAATGTAAATGTTTAATTAAAGATGTGGCTGAGGAGTGGGATGAAAATGTAATGGAATGGAACAGAGTTGTGATGTTTGGTTGGGAGAAAAAGTGTAAAAACAAAAGTTTTATTAATCTGTGTGTAATGCTAATGAAAAGTGCAATATGGGACAGAAGAACTGTGGCTAAAAAGGAAAAAATTGTGTTGGATGTTTGGAGTGTGTTTAAAAGAAAAACAGAATTATATATCGAAAGACTGTATGTGTACTTTAAAGGTGTGAATATGTTAGACTCTTTTTATGATGTTTTTACCCCACAAGTTTGTTGTGTTTTAAATGATTTAATGTGGAAGTTGCCAGAAAGTGGAAGAGTTTTTTAAATTATCTATGTAAATGAAAGATGTGTAATGTAGTGATGTGTAAAGACGATGTTCTGT